>NW_027311885.1:6355000-6367500 GCF_040954645.1 Diabrotica undecimpunctata
TCGTAAGAGGCGACTAATGAGTAGGAGTCAAGAGGTGAAGAATGATTGTGTGTGTGTGTGACTGTGCGTGTGCGTGTGAGCGTGTATGCGTGTGTGTGTGCGTGTGTCTGTGAGTGTGTGTGTGTGTCCGTTCAGCTCGCAGCGATAAGAACACGGCCGAGGCAAGAAGGACCTGCCTCTCGTAAGAGGCGACTAATAGGTAGGAGTCCAGAGTCGAAGAGTGTATGTGTGTGTGTGTGTGTGTGTGTGAGTGTGTGTGTGTCCGTTCGGCTCGCAGAGATAAGAATACGGCCGTGGCAAGAAGGCCCTGCCTGTCTTAATAGGCGACTAATGGATAGGAATCGAGAGGTGGAGAGTGTGTGCATGTGCGTTTGCGTGTGCGTGTGTGCGTGTGTGTGCGTGTGAGCGTGCGTGTTTGTGTGAGTGTGTGTGTGTGTCCGTTCGGCTCGCAGAGATAAGAACACGGCCGTGGCAAGAAGTCCCTGAATGTCGTAAGAGGCGACTAATGGGTAGGAGTCGAGAGGTGAAGAGTCTATGTGTGTGTGCATGTATGCGTGTGTGTGTACGTGTGTGAGTGTGTGTGCGTATGTGTGTGTGTCCGTTCGGCTTGCAGAGATAAGAATACGGCCGAGGGAAGAAGGTTCTGCCTGTCTTAAGTGGCCACTAATGGATAGAAGTCGAGAGGTGGAGAGTGTGTGCATGTGCGTTTGCGTGTGCGTGTGTGCGTGTGTGTGTGTGCGTGTGAGCGTGAGTGTTTGTGTGAGTGTGTGTGTGTGTCCGTTCGGCTCGCAGAGATAAGAACACGGCCGTGGCAAGAAGTCCCTGAATGTCGTAAGAGGCGACTACTGGGTAGGAGTCGAAAGGTGAAGGGTGTATGTGTGTGTGTGTGCGTGTGTGTGCGTGTGTGTGCGTGTGTAAGTGTGTGTGTATGTGTGTGTGTGTCCGTTTGGCTTGCAGAGATAAGAATGCGGCTGAGGCAAGAAGTCCCTGCCTGTGGTAAGAGGAGAATAATGGGTAGGAGTCGAGAGGTGAAGATTGTATGTGTGTGTGTGTGTGTGCGTGTGTGCGGGTGTGTGTGCGTGTGTGACTGTGTCTGTATGTGTGTGTGTCCGTTTTGCAGAGATAAGAATACGGCCGTGGCAAGAAGGCCCTGCCTGTCGTAAAAAGCGACTAATGGGTAAGAGTCGAGAGGTGAAGAGTGTATGTGTGTGTCTGTGTGCATGTGTGCGTGTGTGTGCGTGTGTAAGTGTGTTTTTATGTGTGTGTGTCCGTTTGGCTTGCAGAGATAAGAATACGGCCGAGGCAAGAAGGCCCTGCCGCTTGTAAGGGGCGACTAATAAGTAGGAGCCGAGGGGTGAAGAGTGTATGTGTGTGTGTGCGCGTGTGTGCGTGTGTGTGTGCGTGTTTGAGTATGTGTGTGTGTTAGTTCGGCCTGCAGAGATAAGAACACGACCGAGGCAAGAAGGCCCTGCCTATCGTAAGAGGCGACTAATAGGTAGGAGTCGAGAGGTGAAGAGTGTATGTGTGTGTGCGTGTGTGTGCGTGTGTGGGTATGTGTGTGTGTCCTTTCGGCTTGCAGAGATAAGAACACGGCCGAGGCAAGAAGGCCCTGCCTGTCGTAAGAGAGAATAATGGGTAGGAGTCGAGAGGTGAAGAATGTATGTGTGTGTGCGTGTGTGCGTGTGTGTGTACGTGTGTGAGTGTGTGTGTATGTGTGTGTGTCCGTTCGGCTTGCAGAGATAAAAATACGGCCGAGGGAACAAGGCCCTGCCTGTCGTAAAAGGCGAATAATGGGTAGGAGTCGAGAGGTGAAGAGTCTATGTGTGTGAGTGTGTATGCGTGTGTGTGTACGTGTGTGAGTGTGTGTGCGTATGTGTGTGTGTGTGTGTGTCCGTTCGGCTTACAGAGATAAGAATACGGCCGAGGGAAGAAGGTTCTGCCTGTCTTTAGTGGCAACTAATGGATAGAAGTCGAGAGGTGAAGAGTGTGTGCGTGTGCGTGTGTGCGTGTGTTCCTGTGTGCGTGTGTTTGTGTGTGCGTGTGTGTGTGTATCTGTTCGGCTTGTAGAGATAAAAACACGGCCGTGGCAAGAAGTCCCTGCCTGTCGTAAGAGGAGAATAATGGGTAGGAGTCGAGAGGTGAAGAGTGTATGTGTGTGTATGTGTGCGTGTGTGTGTGCGTGTGTGTGTGAGTGTGAATGTGTGTGTGTCTGTTCGGCTTGTAGAAATAAAAACACGGCCGTGGCAACAAGTCCCTGAATGTCGTAAGAGGCGACTAATGGGTAGGAGTCGAGAGGTGAAGAGTCTATGTGTATAAGCGTGTATGCGTATGTGTGTACGTGTGTGAGTGTGTGTGTGTATGTGTGAGTGTGTCCGTTCGGCTTGCAGAGATAAGAATACGGCCGAGGGAAGAAGGTTCTGCCTGTCTTAAGAGGCGACTAATGGATAGAAGTCGAGAGGTGGAGAGTGTGTGCGTGTGCGTGTGTGCGTGTGTTCCTGTGTGCGTGTGTTTGTGTGTGCGTGTGTGTGTGTATGTGTCCGTTTGGCATGCAGAGATAAAAACACGGCGGTAACAAGAAGTTCCTGCCTGTCGTAAGAGAAGAATAATGGGTAGGAGTCGGGAGGTAAAGAGTGTATGTGTGTGCGTGTGTGCGTGTATGCGTGCGTGTGTGAGTGTGTGTGTGTATGTGTGTGTGTGAGTGTGTGTGTGTCCTATCGGCTCGCAGAGATAAGAACACGGCCGTGGCAAGAAGGCCCTGCCTGTCGTAAGAGGCGACTAATATGTAGGAGTCGAGAGGTAAAGAGTGTATTTGTGTGTGTGTGTGCGTGTGTGCGTGTGTGTGCGTGTGTGCGTGTGTGTGTGTGTCCGTTTGACGTGCAAAAATAAGAACACGGCCGTGGCAAGAAGTCCCTGCCTGTCGAAAGAGGAGAATAATGGGTAGGAGTCGAGAGGTGAAGAGTGTATGTGTGTTTCTGTGTGCGTGCGTGTGTGAGTGTGTGTGTATGTGTGTGTGTGAGTATGTGTGTGTCCGGTCGGCTCGCAGAGATAAGAACACGGATGTGGCAAGAAGGCCCTGCCTGTCGTAAGAGGCGACTAATGGGTAGGAGTCGAGAGGTGAAGAGTGTATGTGTGTGTGTGTGCGTGTGTGCGTGTGTGTGTTCGTGTGTGAGTGTGTGTGTGTGTGTCCGTTTGGCTTACAGAGATAAGAATACGGCCGAGGGAAGAAGGCCTCTGGAATTCTGCCTGTGTTAAGTGGCGACTAATGGATAGAAGTCGAGAGGTGGAGTGTGTGTGCGTGTGTGCGTGTGTTCCTGTGTGCGTGTGTTTGTGTGTGCGTGTGTGTGTGTCCGTTCGGCTTGCAGAGATAAAAACACGGCCGTGGCAAGAACTCCCTGCCTGTCGTAAGAGGAGAATAATGGATAGAAGTCGAGAGGTGCAGAGTGTGTGCGTGTACGTGTGTGCGTGTGTTCCTGTGTGCGTGTGTTTGTTTGTGCGTGTGTGTGTGTGTCCGTTCGGCTTGCAGAGATAAAAACACGGCCGTGGCAAGAAGTCCTTGCCTGTCGTAAGAGAAGAACAATGGGTAGGAGTCGAGATGTGAAGAGTGTGTGTGCGTGTGTGCGTGCGTGTGTGTGTGAATGTGTGTGTCCGTTCAGCTTGCAGAGATAAGAATACGACCGAGGCAAGAAGGCCTTGCCTGTCGTAAGTGACGACTAATGGGTAGGAGTCGAGAGGTAAAGAGTGTATGTGTGTGTGTGTGCGTGTGTGCGTGTGTGTGCGAGTGTGTGTGAATGTATGTGTGTGTCCGTTCGGCTCGCAGAGATTAGAATACGGCCGAGGCAAGAAGTGCCGTCGTAAGAGGCCATTAATGGGTAGGAGTCGAGAGGTGAAGAGTGTATTTGCGCATGTGTGTGTGCGTGTGTGCGTGCGTGTGTGTGTGAATGTGTGTGTCCGTTCAGCTTGCAGAGTTAAGAATACGACCGAGGCAAGAAGGCCTTGCCTGTCGTAAGTGACGACTAATGGGTAGGAGTCGAGAGGTAAAGAGTGTATGTGTGTGTGTGCGTGTGTGCGTGTGTGTGCGAGTGTGTGTGAATGTATGTGTGTGTCCGTTCGGCTCGCAGAGATTAGAATACGGCCGAGGCAAGAAGGCCCTGCCTGTCGTAAGTGGCGACTAATGGGTAGGAGTCGAGAGGTGAAGAGTGTATGTGTGTGTGTGCGTGTGTGCGTGTGTGTGCGTGTGTGAGTGTTTGTGTATGTGTGTGTGTGTCCATTTGGCTTGCAGAGATAAGAATACGGCCGTGGCAAGAAGGCCCTGCCTGTCGTAAGAGGCGACTAATGGGTAGGAGTCGAGAGGTGAAGAGTGTATGTGTGTGTGCGTGTGTGTGTGCGTGTGTCAGTATGTGTGTGTGTTAGTTCGGCCTGCAGAGATAAGAACACGACTGAGGCAAGAAGGCCCTGCCTATCGTAAGAGGCGACTAATAGGTAGGAGTCGAGAGGTGAAGAGTGTATGTGTGTGTGTGCGTGTGGGCATGTGTGTGTGTGCGTGTGTGAGTATGTGTGTGTGTCTGTTTGGCTTGCAGAGATAAGAATACGGCCGAGGCAAGAAGGCCATGCTTGCTGTAAGGAGCGACTAATGGGTAGGAGTCGAGAGATGAAGAGTGTACGTGTGTGTGCGTGTCTTCGTTTGTGTGTACGTGTGTATGTGTTTGTGCGTGTGTAAGTGTGTGTGTGTGTATGGGTGTGTGTGTACGTTCGACTTGCATAGATAAGAATACGGCCGTGGCAAGAAGGCCATGCTTGCTGTAAGGAGCGACTAATTGGTAGGAGTCGAGAGATAAAGAGTGTATGTGTGTGTGTGTTTATTCCTGTGTGTGTGCGTGTGTAGGTGTGTGTGTGTGTATGTATGTGTGTGTCCGTTCGGCTCACAGAGATAAGAACTCGGCTGTGGCAAGAAGTTCCTGCCTGTCGTAAGATGCGACTAATGGGTATTAGTCGAGAGGTGAAGAGTGTATTTGTGTGTGTGTGTGCGTGTGTGCGTGTGTGTGTGAGTGTGTGCGTGTGTGTGTGTGAGTGTGTGTGTGTCCGTTCGGCTTGCAGAGATAAGAATACGGCCGTGGCAAGAGGGCCCTGCCTGTCTTAAGAGGCGACTAATGGATAGGAGTCGAGAGGTAGAAAGTGTGTGCGTGTGCGTGTGCGTATGCGTGTGTGCGTGCGTGTGTGTGTAAGAGTGTGTATCCGTTCGGCGTGCAGAGATAAGAATACGGCCGGGGCAAGAAGGCCCTGCCTCTCGTAAGAGGCGACTAATAGGTAGGAGTCGAGAGGTGAAGAGTGTATGTGTGTGTGTGTGTGTGTGACTGTGTGTGTGTCCGCTCGGCTCGCAGAGATAAGAACACGGCCGTGGCAAGAAGGCCCTGCCTGTCGTAAGAGGCGACTAATAGGTAGAAGTCGAGAGGTGAAGAGTGTATGTGTGTGTGTGCGTGTGTGAGTATGTGTGTGTGTTAGTTCGGCCTGCAGAGATAAGAACACGACCGAAGCAAGAAGGCCCTGCCTATCGTAACAGGCGACTAATAGGTAGGAGCCGAGAGGTAAAGAGTCTATGTGTGTGTGCGTGTATGCGTGTGTGTTTACGTGTGTAAGTGTGTGTGTGTATGTGTGTTTGTGTGTGCGTGTGTGTGTGAGTCCGTTCGGCTTGCAGAGATAAAAACACGGCCGTGGCAAGAACTCCCTGCCTGTCGTAAGAGGCGAATAATGGATAGAAGTCGAGAGGTGCAGAGTGTGTGCGTGTGCGTGTGTGCGTGTGTTCCTGTGTGCGTATGTTTGTTTGTGCGTGTGTGTGTGTCCGTTCGGCTTGCAGAGATAAAAACACGGCCGTTGCAAGAAGTCCCTGCCTATCGTAAGAGAAGAACAATGGGTAGGAGTCGAGAAGTGAAGAGTGTATGTGTGTGTGCGTGCGTGTGTGTGTGAGTGTGTGTGTGTGTATGTTCGGATCGCAGAGATAAGAACACGGCCGTGGCAAGAAGTCCCTGAATGCCGTAAGAGGCGACTAATGGGTAGGAGTCGAGAGGTGAAGAGTCTATGTGTGTGAGCGTGTATGCGTGTGTGTGTACGTGTGTGTGTATATGTGTGTGTATCCGTTTGGCTTACAGAGATAAGAATACGGCCAAGGGAAGAAGGTTCTGCCTGTCTTAAGTGGCGACTAATGGATAGAAGTCGAGAGGTGGAGTGTGTGTGCGTGTGCGTGTGTGCGTGTGTTCCTGTGTGCGTGTGTTTGTGTGTGCGTGTGTGTGTGTCGGTTCGGCTTGCAGAGATAAAAACACGGCCGTGGCAAGAACTCCCTGCCTGTCGTAAGAGGAGAATAATGGATAGAAGTCGAGAGGTGCAGAGTGTGTGCGTGTGCGTGTGTGCCTGTGTTCCTGTGTGCGTGTGTTTGTTTGTGCGTGTGTGTGTGTGTGTCCGTTCGGCTTGCAGAGATAAAAACACGGCCGTGGCAAGAAGTCCCTGCCTGTCGTAAGAGAAGAACAATGGGTAGGAGTCGAGATGTGAAGAGTGTATGTGGGTGTGTGTGTGCGTGTGTGCGTGCGTGTATGTGTGAGTGTGTGTGTGTGTCCGTTCGGCTCGCAGAGATAAGAACACGGCCGTGGCAAGAAGTCCCTGAATGTCGTAAGAGGCGACTAATGGGTAGGAGTCGAGAGGTGAAGAGTGTATGTGTGTGTGTCTGTGTGCGTGCGTGTGTGAGTGTGTGTGTGTCCAGTCAGCTCGCAGAGATAAAAACACGGCCGTGGCAAGAAGGCCCTGCCTGTCGTAAGAGGCGACTAATGGGTAGGAGTCGAGAGGTGAAGAGTGTATTTGCGCATGTGTGTGTGCGTGTGTGCGTGCGTGTGTGTGTGAATGTGTGTGTCCGTTCAGCTTGCAGAGATAAGAATACGACCGAGGCAAGAAGGCCTTGCCTGTCGTAAGTGACGACTAATGGGTATGAGTCGAGAGGTGAAGAGTGTATGTGTGTGTGTGCGTGTGTGCGTGTGTGTGCGAGTGTGTGTGAATGTATGTGTGTGTCCGTTCGGCTCGCAGAGATTAGAATACGGCCGAGGCAAGAAGGCCATGCGTGTCGTAAGAGGCCATTAATGGGTAGGAGTCGAGAGGTGAAGAGTGTATTTGCGCATGTGTGTGTGCGTGTGTGCGTGCGTGTGTGTGTGAATTTGTGTGTCCGTTCAACTTGCAGAGATAAGAATACGACCGAGGCAAGAAGGCCTTGCCTGTCGTAAGTGACGACTAATGGGTATGAGTCGAGAGGTGAAGAGTGTATGTGTGTGTGTGTGCGTGTGTGCGTGTGTGTGCGAGTGTGTGTGAATGTATGTGTGTGTCCGTTCGGCTCGCAGAGATTAGAATACGGCTGAGGCAAGAAGGCCTTGCCTGTCGTAAGTGGCGACTAATGGGTAGGAGTCGAGAGGTGAACGGTGTATGTGTGTGTGTGAGTGCGTGTGTGCGTGTGTGTGTGCTTGTGTGAGTGTGTGTGTCAGTTTGGCATGCAGAGATAAGAATACGGCCGTGGCAAGAAGGTCCTGCCTGTTGTAAGAGGCGACTAATGGGTAGGAGTCGAGAGGTGAAAAGTGTATGTGTGTGTGTGCGTGTGTGTGTGCGTTTGTGAGTGTGTGTGTGTGTTAGTTCGGCCAGCAGAGATAAGAACACGACCGAAGCAAGAAGGCCCTGCCTATCGTAAGAGGCGACTAATAAGTTGGAGTCGAGAGGTGAAGAGTGTATGTGTGTGTGTGCGTGTGTGCGTGTGTGTGTGCGTGTGTGAGTATGTGTGTGTGTCCGTTCGGCTTGCAGAGATAAGAACACGGCCGAAGCAAGAAGGCCCTGCCTGTCTTAAGAGGCGACTAATGGATAGGAGTCGAGAGGTGGAAAGTGTGTGCGTGTGCGTGTGCGTGTGCGTGTGTGCGTGCGTGCGTGTGTGTGCAAGTGTGTGTATCCGTTCGGCTTGCAGAGATAAGAATACGTCCGGGACAAGAACGCCCTGCCTCTCGTAAGAGGCGACTAAAAGGTAGGAGTCGAGAGGTGAAGAGTGTATGTGTGTGTGTGTGTGTGTGTGTGTGTGTGTGTGTGTGTGTGTGTGTGTGTGACTGTGTGTGTGTGACTGTGTGTGTGTGTGTGTCCGCTCGGCTCGCAGAGATAAGAACACGGCTGTGGCAAGAAGGCCCTGCCTGTCGTAAGAGGCGAATAATGGGTAGGAGTCGAGAGGTGAAGAGTCTATGTGTGTGTGCGTGTATGCGTGTGTGTGTGCGTGTGTGAGTGTGTGTGTATGTGTGTGTGTCCTTTATTCTTACAGAGATAAGAATACGGCCGTGGCAAGAAGTCCCTGCTTGTCGTAAGAGGAGAACAATGGGTAGGAGTCGAGAAGTGAAGAGTGTATGTGTGTGTGTGTGTGCGTGTGTGCGTGCGTGTGTGTGTGAGTGTGTGTGTGTATCCGTTCGGCTTGCAGAGATAAGAACACGGCCGTGGCAAGAAGTCCATGAATGTCGTAAGAGGCGACTATTGGGTAGGAGTCGAGAGGTGAAGAGTCTATGTGTGTGAGCTTGTATGCGTGTGTGTGTACGTGTGTGAGTGTGTGTGTATATGTGTGTGTCCGTTCAGCTTGCAGAGATAAGAATACGGCCGAGGCAAGAAGGCCCTGCCTGTCGTAAGTGGCGACTAATGGGTAGGAGTCGAGAGGTGAAGAGTGTATGTGTGTGGGTGCGTGTGTGCGTGTGTGTGTGCGTGTGTGAGTGTTTGTGTATGTGTGTGTGTGTCCGTTTGGCTTGCAGAGATAAGAATACGGCCGTGGCAAGAAAGCCCTGCCTGTCGTAAGAGGCGACTAATGGGTAGGAGTCGAGAGGTGAAGAGTGTATGTGTGTGTGTGTGAGCGTGTGTGCGTGTGTGTGCGTGTGTAAGTGTGTGTGTATGTGTGTGTGCCCGTTTGGCTTGCAGAGATAAGAATACAACCGAGGCAAGAAGGCCCTGCCGGTTGTAAGGGACTTTTAATAAGTAAGAGTCGAGAGTTGAAGAGTGTATGTGTGTGTGCGTGTGTGCGTGTGTGTGTGCGTGTGTCAGTATGTGTGTGTGTTAGTTCGGCCTGCAAAGATAAGAACACGACCGAGGCCAAGAAGGCCCTGCCCATCGTAAGAGGCGACTAATAGGTAGGAGTCGAGAGGTGAAGAGTGTATGTGTGTGTGTGCGTGTGGGCATGTGTGTGTGTGCGTGTGTGAGTATGTGTGTGTGTCCGTTCGGCTTGCAGAACGGTTGGGCTTGTAAGTGTGTGTGTGTATGTGTGTGTGTCTGTTTGGCTTGCAGAGATAAGAATACAGCCGAGGCAAGAAGGCCATGCTTGCTGTAAGGAGCGACTAATGGGTAGGAGTCGAGAGATGAAGAGTGTACGTGTGTGTGCGTGTGTTCGTTTGTGTGTACGTGTGTATGTGTTTGTGAGTGTGTAAGTGTGTGTGTGTGTGTATGGGTGTGTGTGTACGTTCGACTTGCATAGATAAGAATACGGCCGTGGCAAGAAGGCCATGCTTGCTGTAAGGAGCGACTAATTGGTAGGAGTCGAGAGATAAAGAGTGTATGTGTGTGTGTTTATTCCTGTGTGTGTGCGTGTGTAGGTGTGTGTGTGTGTATGTATGTGTGTGTCCGTTCGGCTCACAGAGATAAGAACTCGGCTGTGGCAAGAAGTTCCTGCCTGTCGTAAGATGCGACTAATGGGTAGGAGTCGAGAGGTGAAGAGTGTATGTGTGTGTGCGTGTGTGCGTGTGTGTGTGCGTGTGTGAGTATGTGTGTGTGTCCGTTCGGCTCGCAGAGATTAGAATACGGCCGAGGCAATAAGTCCATGCCTGTCGTAAGAGGCGACTAATGGCTATTAGTCGAGAGGTGAAGAGTGTATTTGTGTGTGTGTGTGTGCGTGTGTGCGTGTGTGTGTGAGTGTGTGCATGTGTGTGTGTGAGTGTGTGTGTGTCCGTTCGGCTTGCAGAGATAAGAACACGGCCGTGGCAAGAAGTCCCTGCCTGTCGTAAGAGGCGACTAATGAATAGGAGTCGAGAGGTGAAGAGTGTATGTGTGTGTGTGTGTGTGTGCGTGTGTTTGTGCGTGTGTGAGTGTGTGTATATGTGTGTGTGTCCGTTTGGCTTGCAGAGATAAGAATACAGCCGAGGCAAGAAGGCCCTGCCTGTCGTAAGAGAAGAATAATGGGTAGGAGTCGAGAGGTAAAGAGTGTTTGTATGTCTGTGCGTGTGTGCGTGCGTGTGTCAGTGTGTGTGTGTATGTGTGTGTGTTAGTGTGTGTGTGTCCGGTCGGCTCACAGAGATGAGAGCACGGCCGTGGCAAGAAGGCCCTGCCTGTCGTAAGAGGCGACTAATGGGTAGGAGTCGAGAGGTGAAGAGTGTATGTGTGTGTGTGTGTGCGTGTGTGTGTCTGTTCGGCTCGCAGAGATTAGAATACGGCCGAGGCAATGAGGCCATGCCTGTCGTAAGAGTCGACTAATGGGTAGGAGTCGAGAGGTGAAGAGTGTATTTGTGTGTGTGTGTGTGTGTGTGTGTGTGCGTGTGTGCGTGTGTGTGTGTCCGTTCGGCTTGCAAAGATAAGAACACGGCCGTGGCAAGAAGTCTATGCCTGTCGTAAGAGGCGCCTAATGGGTAGGAGTCGATATGTGAAGAGTGTATGTGTGTGTGTGTGTGTGCGTGTGTGCGTGTGTGTGCGTGTGTGAGTGTGTGTGTATGTGTGTGTGCGTCTGTGCGTGTGGGCGTGCGTGTGTTTGTATGTGTATTTGTGAGTGTGTGCGTGTGTATGTGTGTGTGTCCCTTAAGAAAACAGCCGTGGTAAGAACGCCATGCAAGTCGTACAAGGCGACTAATGGGTAGGAGTCAAAAGGTGAAGAGTGTATTTGTGTGTGTGTGTGTGCGTGTGTGCGTGTGTGGGTGTGCGTGTGTGTGTGCGTGTGTGCGTGTGAGTGTGTGTGTGTATGTGTGTGTCCCTTCAGCTCGCAGAGATAAGAAAACAGCGGTGGCAAGAAGGCCATGCCTGTCGTAAGAGGCGGCTAATGTGTAGGAGTCGAGAGGTGAAGAGTGTATTTGTGTGTGTGTGTGTGCGTGTGTGCGTGTGTGCGTGTGTGTGTGCGTGTGTGCGTGCGTGTGTGTGTGTGTGCGTGTGTAAATGTGTGTGTGTGTGTATGTATGTGTGCGTCTGTTCGGCTTGCAGAGATTAGAATACGGCTGAGGCAATAAGTCCATGCCTGTCGTAAGAGGAGACTAATGGGTATTAGTCGAGAGGTGAAGAGTGTATTTGTGTGTGTGTGTGCGTGTGTGCGTGTGTGTGTGAGTGTGTGCGTGTGTGTGTGTGAGTGTGTGTGTGTCCGTTCGGCTTGAAGAGATAAGAATACGGCCGTGGCAAGAGGGCCCTGCCTGTCTTAAGAGGCGACTAATGGATAGGAGTCGAGAGGTGTGTAAGTGTGTGTGTGTATGTGTGTTTGTGTGTGCGTGTGTGTGTGTGTCCGTTCGGCTTGCAGAGATAAAAACACGGCCGTGGCAAGAACTCCCTGCCTGTCGTAAGAGGCGAATAATGGATAGAAGTCGAGAGGAGCAGAGTGTGTGCGTGTGCGTGTGTGCGTGTGTTCCTGTGTGCTTATGTTTGTTTGTGCGTGTGTGTGTGTCCGTTCGGCTTGCAGAGATAAAAACACGGCTGTTGCAAGAAGTCCCTGCCTGTCGTAAGAGAAGAACAATGGGTAGGAGTCGAGAAGTGAAGAGTGTATGTGTGTGTGCGTGCGTGTGTGTGTGTGAGTGTGTGTGTGTGTATGTTCGACTCGCAGAGATAAGAACACGGCCGTGGCAAGAAGGCCTTGCCTGTCGTAAGTGGCGACTAATGGGTAGGAGTCGAGAGGTGAAGAGTGTATGTGTGTGTGTGTGCGTTTGTGTGTGCTTGTGTGAGTGTGTGTGTATGTGTGTGTGTCAGTTTGGCATGCAGAGATAAGAATACGGCCGTGGCAAGAAGGTCCTGCCTGTCGTAAGAGGCGACTAATGGGTAGGAGTCGAGAGGTGAAAAGTGTATGTGTGTGTGTGCGTGTGTGCGTGTGTGTGTGCGTTTGTGAGTGTGTGTGTGTGTTAGTTCGGCCTGCAGAGATAAGAACACGACTGAAGCAAGAAGGCCCTGCCTATCGTAAGAGGCGACTAATAAGTTGGAGTCGAGAGGTGAAGAGTGTATGTGTGTGTGTGCGTGTGTGCGTGTGTGTGTGCGTGTGTGAGTATGTGTGTGTGTCCGTTCGGCTTGCAGAGATAAGAACACGGCCGAAGCAAGAAGGCCCTGCCTGTCTTAAGAGGCGACTAATGGATAGGAGTCGAGAGGTGGAAAGTGTGTGCGTGTGCGTGTGCGTGTATGCGTGCGTGTGTGTGCAAGTGTGTGTATCCGTTCGGCTTGCAGAGATAAGAATACGTCCGGGACAAGAACGCCCTGCCTCTCGTAAGAGGCGACTAAAAGGTAGGAGTCGA
>NW_027311885.1:6372500-6390000 GCF_040954645.1 Diabrotica undecimpunctata
CGTTCGGCGTGCAGAGATAAGAATACGGCCGGGGCAAGAAGGCCCTGCCTCTCGTAAGAGGCGACTAAAAGGTAGGAGTCGAGAGGTGAAGAGTGTATGTGTGTGTGTGTGTGTGTGTGACTGTGTGTGTGTGTCCGCTCGGCTCGCAGAGATAAGAACACGGCCGTGGCAAGAAGGCCCTGCCTGTCGTAAGAGGCGACTAATAGGTAGAAGTCGAGAGGTGAAGAGTGTATGTGTGTGTGTGCGTGTGTGTGTGCGTGTGTGAGTATGTGTGTGTGTTATTTCGGCCTGCAGAGATAAGAACACGACCGAAGCAAGAAGGCCCTGCCTATCGTAACAGGCGACTAATAGGTAGGAGTCGAGAGGTGAAGAGTTTATGTGTGTGTGTGCGTGTGTGCGTGTGTGTGTTAATGTGTTAGTATGTGTGTGTCCGTTCGGCTTGCAGAGATAAGAACACTGCCAAGGCAAGAAGGCCCTGCCCGTCGTAAGAGGCGACTAATAGGTAGGACCCGAGAGGTAAAGAGTCTATGTGTGTGTGCGTGTATGCGTGTGTGTTTACGTGTGTAAGTGTGTGTGTGTGTAGGAGTCGAGAGGTGAAGAGTGTATGTGTGTGTGTCTGTGTGCGTGCGTGTGTGAGTGTGTGTGTGTCCAGTCGGCCCGCAGAGATAAAAACACGGCCGTGGCAAGAAGGCCCTGCCTGTCGTAAGAGGCCATTAATGGGTAGGAGTCGAGAGGTGAAGAGTGTATTTGCGCATGTGTGTGTGCGTGTGTGCGTGCGTGTGTGTGTGAATGTGTGTGTCCGTTCAGCTTGCAGAGTTAAAAATACGACCGAGGCAAGAAGGCCTTGCCTGTCGTAAGTGGCGACTAATGGGTAGGAGTCGAGAGGTGAAGAGTGTATGTGTGTGTGTGTGTGTGTGTGTGTGTGTGTGTGTGTGTGTGTGTGTGTGTGTGTGTGTGACTGTGCGTATGTGACTGTGTGTGTGTCTGCTCGGCTCGCAGAGATAAGAACACGGCCGTGGCAAGAAGGCCCTGCCTGTCGTAAGAGGCGACTAATGGGTAGGAGTCGAGAGGTGAAGAGTCTATGTGTGTGTGCGTGTATGCGTGTGTATGTGCGTGTGTGAGTGTGTGTGTATGTGTGTGTGTCCTTTAGGCTTACAGAGATAAGAATACGGCCGTGGCAAGAAGTCCCTGCCTGTCGTAAGAGGAGAACAATGGGTAGGAGTCGAGAAGTGAAGAGTGTATGTGTGTGTGTGCGTGTGTGCGTGCGTGCGTGTGTGTGTGAGTGTGTGAGTGTCCGTTCGGCTCGCAGAGATAAGAACACGGCCGTGGCAAGAAGTCCCTGAATGTCGTAAGAGGCGACTAATGGGTAGGAGTCGAGAGGTGAAGAGTCTATGTGTGTGAGCGTGTATGCGTGTGTGTGTACGTGTGTGAGTGTGTGTGTATATGTGTGTGTGTCCGTTTGGCTTACAGAGATAAGAACACGGCCGAGGGAAGAAGGTTCTGCCTGTCGTAAGTGACGATTAATGGGTAGAAGTCGAGATGTGAAGAGTGAATTTGCGCGTGTGTGTGTGCGTGTGTGCGTGCGTGTGTGTGTGAGTGTGTGTGTCCGTTCAGCTTGCAGGGATAAGAATACGGCCGAGGCAAGAAGGCCCTGCCTGTCGTAAGTGGCGACTAATGGGTAGGAGTCGAGAGGTGAAGAGTGTATGTGTGTGTGTGCGTGTGTGCGTGTGTGTGTGCGTGTGTGAGTGTTTGTGTATGTGTGTGTGTGTCCATTTGGCTTGCAGAGATAAGAATACGGCCGTGGCAAGAAGGCCCTGCCTGTCGTAAGAGGCGACTAATGGGTAGGAGTCGAGAGGTGAAGAGTGTATGTGTGTGTGCGTGTGTGCGTGTGTGTGTGCGTGTGTGAGTATGTGTGTGTGTCTGTTTGGCTTGCAGAGATAAGAATACGGCCGAGGCAAGAAGGCCATGCTTGCTGTAAGGAGCGACTAATGGGTAGGAGTCGAGAGATGAAGAGTGTACGTGTGTGTGCGTGTCTTCGTTTGTGTGTACGTGTGTATGTGTTTGTGCGTGTGTAAGTGTGTGTGTGTGTATGGGTGTGTGTGTACGTTCGACTTGCATAGATAAGAATACGGCCGTGGCAAGAAGGCCATGCTTGCTGTAAGGAGCGACTAATTGGTAGGAGTCGAGAGATAAAGAGTGTATGTGTGTGTGTTTATTCCTGTGTGTGCGTGTGTAGGTGTGTGTGTGTGTATGTATGTGTGTGTCCGTTCGGCTCACAGAGATAAGAACTCGGCTGTGGCAAGAAGTTCCTGCCTGTCGTAAGATGCGACTAATGGGTAGGAGTCGAGAGGTGAAGAGTGTATGTGTGTGTGCGTGTGTGTGTGCGTGTGTGAGTATGTGTGTGTGTCTGTTCGGCTCGCAGAGATTAGAATACGGCCGAGGCAATAAGTCCATGCCTGTCGTAAGAGGCGACTAATGGGTATTAGTCGAGAGGTGAAGAGTGTATTTGTGTGTGTGTGTGCGTGTGTGCGTGTGTGTGTGAGTGTGTGCGTGTGTGTGTGTGAGTGTGTGTGTGTCCGTTCGGCTTGCAGAGATAAGAATACGGCCGTGGCAAGAGGGCCCTGCCTGTCTTAAGAGGCGACTAATGGATAGGAGTCGAGAGGTAGAAAGTGTGTGCGTGTGCGTGTGCGTATGCGTGTGTGCGTGCGTGTGTGTGTAAGAGTGTGTATCCGTTCGGCGTGCAGAGATAAGAATACGGCCGGGGCAAGAAGGCCCTGCCTCTCGTAAGAGGCGACTAAAAGGTAGGAGTCGAGAGGTGAAGAGTGTATGTGTGTGTGTGTGTGTGTGACTGTGTGTGTGTCCGCTCGGCTCGCAGAGATAAGAACACGGCCGTGGCAAGAAGGCCCTGCCTGTCGTAAGAGGCGACTAATAGGTAGAAGTCGAGAGGTGAAGAGTGTATGTGTGTGTGTGCGTGTGTGTGTGCGTGTGTGAGTATGTGTGTGTGTTAGTTCGGCCTGCAGAGATAAGAACACGACCGAAGCAAGAAGGCCCTGCCTATCGTAACAGGCGACTAATAGGTAGGAGTCGAGAGGTGAAGAGTTTATGTGTGTGTGTGCGTGTGTGCGTGTGTGTGTAAATGTGTGAGTATGTGTGTGTCCGTTCGGCTTGCAGAGATAAGAACACTGCCAAGGCAAGAGGCCCTGCCCGTCGTAAGAGGCGACTAATAGGTAGGACCCGAGAGGTAAAGAGTCTATGTGTGTGTGCGTGTATGCGTGTGTGTTTACGTGTGTAAGTGTGTGTGTGTATGTGTGTTTGTGTGTGCGTGTGTGTGTGTCCGTTCGGCTTGCAGAGATAAAAACACGGCCGTGGCAAGAACTCCTGCCTGTCGTAAGAGGCGAATAATGGATAGAAGTCGAGAGGTGCAGAGTGTGTGCGTGTGCGTGTGTGCGTGTGTTCCTGTGTGCGTATGTTTGTTTGTGCGTGTGTGTGTGTCCGTTCGGCTTGCAGAGATAAAAACACGGCCGTTGCAAGAAGTCCCTGCCTATCGTAAGAGAAGAACAATGGGTAGGAGTCGAGAAGTGAAGAGTGTATGTGTGTGTGCGTGCGTGTGTGTGTGAGTGTGTGTGTGTATGTTCGGATCGCAGAGATAAGAACACGGCCGTGGCAAGAAGTCCCTGAATGCCGTAAGAGGCGACTAATGGGTAGGAGTCGAGAGGTGAAGAGTCTATGTGTGTGAGCGTGTATGCGTGTGTGTGTACGTGTGTGTGTGTATATGTGTGTGTATCAGTTTGGCTTACAGAGATAAGAATACGGCCAAGGGAAGAAGGTTCTGCCTGTCTTAAGTGGCGACTAATGGATAGAAGTCGAGAGGTGGAGTGTGTGTGCGTGTGCGTGTGTGCGTGTGTTCCTGTGTGCGTGTGTTTGTGTGTGCGTGTGTGTGTGTCGGTTCGGCTTGCAGAGATAAAAACACGGCCGTGGCAAGAACTCCCTGCCTGTCGTAAGAGGAGAATAATGGATAGAAGTCGAGAGGTGCAAAGTGTGTGCGTGTGCGTGTGTGCCTGTGTTCCTGTGTGCGTGTGTTTGTTTGTGCGTGTGTGTGTGTGTGTCCGTTCGGCTTGCAGAGATAAAAACACGGCCGTGGCAAGAAGTCCCTGCCTGTCGTAAGAGAAGAACAATGGGTAGGAGTCGAGATGTGAAGAGTGTATGTGGGTGTGTGTGTGCGTGTGTGCGTGCGTGTGTGTGTGAGTGTGTGTGTGTGTCCGTTCGGCTCGCAGAGATAAGAACACGGCCGTGGCAAGAAGTCCCTGAATGTCGTAAGAGGCGACTAATGGGTAGGAGTCGAGAGGTGAAGAG
This sequence comes from Diabrotica undecimpunctata, assembly GCF_040954645.1. Classification (NCBI taxonomy): domain Eukaryota; kingdom Metazoa; phylum Arthropoda; class Insecta; order Coleoptera; family Chrysomelidae; genus Diabrotica; species Diabrotica undecimpunctata. The sequence goes on from NW_027311885.1 coordinate 6,376,854, forward strand.
TGTATGTGTGTGTGTCTGTGTGCGTGCGTGTGTGAGTGTGTGTGTGTCCAGTCAGCTCGCAGAGATAAAAACACGGCCGTGGCAAGAAGGCCCTGCCTGTCGTAAGAGGCGACTAATGGGTAGGAGTCGAGAGGTGAAGAGTGTATTTGCGCATGTGTGTGTGCGTGTGTGCGTGCGTGTGTGTGTGAATGTGTGTGTCCGTTCAGCTTGCAGAGATAAGAATACGACCGAGGCAAGAAGGCCTTGCCTGTCGTAAGTGACGACTAATGGGTATGAGTCGAGAGGTGAAGAGTGTATGTGTGTGTGTGTGCGTGTGTGCGTGTGTGTGCGAGTGTGTGTGAATGTATGTGTGTGTCCGTTCGGCTCGCAGAGATTAGAATACGGCCGAGGCAAGAAGGCCATGCCTGTCGTAAGAGGCCATTAATGGGTAGGAGTCGAGAGGTGAAGAGTGTATTTGCGCATGTGTGTGTGCGTGTGTGCGTGCGTGTGTGTGTGAATTTGTGTGTCCGTTCAGCTTGCAGAGATAAGAATACGACCGAGGCAAGAAGGCCTTGCCTGTCGTAAGTGACGACTAATGCGTATGAGTCGAGAGGTGAAGAGTGTATGTGTGTGTGTGTGCGTGTGTGCGTGTGTGTGCGAGTGTGTGTGAATGTATGTGTGTGTCCGTTCGGCTCGCAGAGATTAGAATACGGCTGAGGCAAGAAGGCCTTGCCTGTCGTAAGTGGCGAGTAATGGGTAGGAGTCGAGAGGTGAAGGGTGTATGTGTGTGTGTGAGTGCGTGTGTGCGTGTGTGTGTGCTTGTGTGAGTGTGTGTGTATGTGTGTGTGTGTGTCAGTTTGGCATGCAGAGATAAGAATACGGCCGTGGCAAGAAGGTCCTGCCTGTCGTAAGAGGCGACTAATGGGTAGGAGTCGAGAGGTGAAAAGTGTATGTGTGTGTGTGCGTGTGTGCGTGTGTGTGTGCGTTTGTGAGTGTGTGTGTGTGTTAGTTCGGCCTGCAGAGATAAGAACACGACCGAAGCAAGAAGGCCCTGCCTATCGTAAGAGGCGACTAATAAGTTGGAGTCGAGAGGTGAAGAGTGTATGTGTGTGTGTGCGTGTGTGCGTGTGTGTGTGCGTTTGTGAGTGTGTGTGTGTGTTAGTTCGGCTTGCAGAGATAAGAACACGGCCGAAGCAAGAAGGCCCTGCCTGTCTTAAGAGGCGACTAATGGATAGGAGTCAAGAGGTGGAAAGTGTGTGCGTGTGCGTGTGCGTGTGTGCGTGCGTGTGTGTGCAAGTGTGTGTATCCGTTCGGCTTGCAGAGATAAGAATACGTCCGGGACAAGAACGCCCTGCCTCTCGTAAGAGGCGACTAAAAGGTAGGAGTCGAGAGGTGAAGAGTGTATGTGTGTGTGTGTGTGTGTGTGTGTGTGTGACTGTGTGTGTGTGACTGTGTGTGTGTGTGTCCGCTCGGCTCGCAGAGATAAGAACACGGCTGTGGCAAGAAGTCCCTGCCTGTCGTAAGAGGAGAACAATGGGTAGGAGTCGAGAAGTGAAGAGTGTATGTGTGTGTGTGCGTGTGTGCGTGCGTGTGTGTGTGAGTGTGTGTGTGTGTCCGTTCGGCTTGCAGAGATAAGAACACGGCCGTGGCAAGAAGTCCCTGAATGTCGTAAGAGGCGACTATTGGGTAGGAGTCGAGAGGTGAAGAGTCTATGTGTGTGAGCTTGTATGCGTGTGTGTGTACGTGTGTGAGTGTGTGTGTATATGTGTGTGTCCGTTCAGCTTGCAGAGATAAGAACACGGCCGTGGCAAGAAGTCCCTGCCTGTCGTAAGAGGCGACTAATGAATAGGAGTCGAGAGGTGAAGAGTGTATGTGTGTGTGTGTGTGCGTGTGTGTGTCTGTTCGGCTCGCAGAGATTAGAATACGGCCGAGGCAATGAGGCCATGCCTGTCGTAAGAGTCGACTAATGGGTAGGAGTCGAGAGGTGAAGAGTGTATTTGTGTGTGTGTGTGTGTGTGCGTGTGTGCGTGTGTGTGTGTCCGTTCGGCTTGCAAAGATAAGAACACGGCCGTGGCAAGAAGTCTATGCCTGTCGTAAGAGGCGACTAATGGGTAGGAGTCGATATGTGAAGAGTGTATGTGTGTGTGTGTGTGTGTGCGTGTGTGCGTGTGTGTGCGTGTGTGAGTGTGTGTGTATGTGTGTGTGCGTCTGTGCGTGTGGGCGTGCGTGTGTTTGTATGTGTATTTGTGAGTGTGTGCGTGTGTATGTGTGTGTGTCCCTTAAGAAAACAGCCGTGGTAAGAACGCCATGCAAGTCGTACGGGGCGACTAATGAGTAGGATTCGAGAGGTGAAGAGTGTATTTGTGTGTGTGTGTGTGTGCGTGTGTGCGTGTGTGGGTGTGCGTGTGTGTGTGCGTGTGTGCGTGTGAGTGTGTGTGTGTATGTGTGTGTCCCTTCAGCTCGCAGAGATAAGAAAACAGCGGTGGCAAGAAGGCCATGCCTGTCGTAAGAGGCGGCTAATGTGTAGGAGTCGAGAGGTGAAGAGTGTATTTGTGTGTGTGTGTGTGCGTGTGTGCGTGTGTGTGTGCGTGTGTGCGTGCGTGTGTGTGTGAGTGTGTGTGTGTGTGTGTCCGTTCGGCTCGCAGAGATAAGAACACGGCCGTGGCAAGAAGTCCCTGAATGTCGTAAGAGGCGACTAATGGGTAGGAGTCGAGAGGTGAAGAGTGTATGTGTGTGTGTCTGTGTGCGTGCGTGTGTGAGTGTGTGTGTGTCCAGTCGGCTCGCAGAGATAAAAACACGGCCGTGGCAAGAAGGCCCTGCCTGTCGTAAGAGGCGACTAATGGGTAGGAGTCGAGAGGTGACGAGTGTATTTGGGCATTTGTGTGTGCGTGTGTGCGTGCGTGTGTGTGTGAATGTGTGTGTCCGTTCAGCTTGCAGAGATAAGAATACGACCGAGGCAAGAAGGCCTTGCCTGTCGTAAGTGACGACTAATGGGTAGGAGTCGAGAGGTGAAGAGTGTATGTGTGTGTGTGTGCGTGTGTGCGTGTGTGTGTGAGTGTGTGCGTGTGTGTGTGTGAGTGTGTGTGTGTCCGTTCGGCTTGCAGAGATAAGAATACGGCCGTGGCAAGAGGGCCCTGCCTGTCTTAAGAGGCGACTAATGGATAGGAGTCGAGAGGTGGAAAGTGTGTGCGTGTGCGTGTGCGTATGCGTGTGTGCGTGCGTGTGTGTGTAAGTGTGTGTATCCGTTCGGCGTGCAGAGGTAAGAATACGGCCGGGGCAAGAAGGCCCTGCCTCTCGTAAGAGGCGACTAAAAGGTAGGAGTCGAGAGGTGAAGAGTGTATGTGTGTGTGTGTGTGTGTGTGTGTGTGTGTGTGTGTGACTGTGTGTGTGTGTCCGCTCGGCTCGCAGAGATAAGAACACGGCCGTGGCAAGAAGGCCCTGCCTGTCGTAAGAGGCGACTAATAGGTAGAAGTCGAGAGGTGAAGAGTGTATGTGTGTGTGTGCGTGTGTGTGTGCGTGTGTGAGTATGTGTGTGTGTTATTTCGGCCTGCAGAGATAAGAACACGACCGAAGCAAGAAGGCCCTGCCTATCGTAACAGGCGACTAATAGGTAGGAGTCGAGAGGTGAAAAGTTTATGTGTGTGTGTGCGTGTGTGCGTGTGTGTGTAAATGTGTGAGTATGTGTGTGTCCGTTCGGCTTGCAGAGATAAGAACACTGCCAAGGCAAGAAGGCCCTGCCCGTAGTAAGAGGCGACTAATAGGTAGGACCCGAGAGGAATAGGTAGGACCCGAGAGGTAAAGAGTCTATGTGTGTGTGCGTGTATGCGTGTGTGTTTACGTGTGTAAGTGTGTGTGTGTAGGAGTCGAGAGGTAAAGAGTGTATGTGTGTGTGTCTGTGTGCGTGCGTGTGTGAGTGTGTGTGTGTCCAGTCGGCCCGCAGAGATAAAAACACAGCCGTGGCAAGAAGGCCCTGCCTGCCGTAAGAGGCGACTAATGGGTAGGAGTCGAGAGGTGAAGAGTGTATTTGCGCATGTGAGTGTGTGCGTGCGTGTGTGTGTGAATGTGTGTGTCCGTTCAGCTTGCAGAGATAAGAATACGACCGAGGCAAGAAGGCCTTGCCTGTCGTAAGTGACGACTAATGGGTAGGAGTCGAGAGGTGAAGAGTGTATGTGTGTGTGTGTGCGTGTGTGCGTGTGTGTGCGAGTGTGTGTGAATGTATGTGTGTGTCCGTTCGGCTCGCAGAGATTAGAATACGGCCGAGGCAAGAAGGCCATGCCTGTCGTAAGAGGCCATTAATGGGTAGGAGTCGAGAGGTGAAAAGTGTATTTGCGCATGTGTGTGTGCGTGTGTGCGTGCGTGTGTGTGTGAATGTGTGTGTCCGTTCAGCTTGCAGAGTTAAGAATACGACCGAGGCAAGAAGGCCTTGCCTGTCGTAAGTGGCGACTAATGGGTAGGAGTCGAGAGGTGAAGAGTGTATGTGTGTGTGTGTGTGTGCGTGTGTGCGTGTGTGTGTGCTTGTGTGAGTGTGTGTGTATGTGTGTGTGTCAGTTTGGCATGCAGAGATAAGAATACGGCCGAGGCAAGAAGGCCATGCCTGTCGTAAGAGGCCATTAATGGGTAGGAGTCGAGAGGTGAAGAGTGTATTTGCGCATGTGTGTGTGCGTGTGTGCGTGCGTGTGTGCGTTTGTGAGTGTGTGTGTGTGTTAGTTCGGCCTGCAGAGATAAGAACACGACCGAAGCAAGAAGGCCCTGCCTATCGTAAGAGGCGACTAATAAGTTGGAGTCGAGAGGTGAAGAGTGTATGTGTGTGTGTGCGTGTGTGCGTGTGTGTGTGCGTTTGTGAGTGTGTGTGTGTGTTAGTTCGGCCTGCAGAGATAAGAACACGACCGAAGCAAGAAGGCCCTGCCTATCGTAAGAGGCGACTAATAAGTTGGAGTCGAGAGGTGAAGAGTGTATGTGTGTGTGTGCGTGTGTGCGTGTGTGTGTGCGTGTGTGAGTATGTGTGTGTGTCCGTTCGGCTTGCAGAGATAAGAACACGGCCGAAGCAAGAAGGCCCTGCCTGTCTTAAGAGGCGACTAATGGATAGGAGTCGAGAGGTGGAAAGTGTGTGCGTGTGCGTGTGTGCGTGCGTGTGTGTGCAAGTGTGTGTATCCGTTCGGCTTGCAGAGATAAGAATACGTCCGGGACAAGAACGCCCTGCCTCTCGTAAGAGGCGACTAAAAGGTAGGAGTCGAGAGGTGAAGAGTGTATGTGTGTGTGTGTGTGTGTGCGTGTGTGCGTGCGTGTGTGTGTGAGTGTGTGTGTGTGTGTGTCCGTTCGGCTCGCAGAGATAAGAACACGGCCGTGGCAAGAAGTCCCTGAATGTCGTAAGAGGCGACTAATGGGTAGGAGTCGAGAGGTGAATAGTCTATGTGTGTGAGCGTGTATGCGTGTGTGTGTACGTATGTGAGTGTGTGTGTATATGTGTGTGTGTCCGTTCGGCTTACAGAGATAAGAACACGGCCGAGGGAAGAAGTTTCTACCTGTCGTAAGAGGCGAATAATGGATAGGAGTCGAGAGGTAAAGAGTGTATGTGTGTGTGTGTGTGTGTGTCTGCGTATGATTGTGCGTGTGTGAGAGTGTGTGTATGTATGTGTGTGTCCGTTCGGCTCGCAGAGAATAGAATACGGCCGAGGCAAGAAGGCCATGCCTGTCGTAAGAGACGATTAATGGGTAGAAGTCGAGATGTGAAGAGTGAATTTGCGCGTGTGTGTGTGCGTGTGTGCGTGCGTGTGTGTGTGAGTGTGTGTGTCCGTTCAGCTTGCAGAGATAAGAATACGGCCGAGGCAAGAAGGCCCTGCCAGTTGTAAGGGACTTCTAATAAGTAAGAGTCGAGAGTTGAAGAGTGTATGTGTGTGTGCGTGTGTGCGTGTGTGTGTGCGTGTGTCAGTATGTGTGTGTGTTAGTTCGGCCTGCAGAGATAAGAACACGACCGAGGCAAGAAGGCCCTGCCTATCGTAAGAGGCGACTAATAGGTAGGAGTCGAGAGGTGAAGAGTGTATGTGTGTGTGTGCGTGTGGGCATGTGTGTGTGTGCGTGTGTGAGTATGTGTGTGTGTCCGTTCGGCTTGCAGAACGGTTGGGCTTGTAAGGGTGTGTGTGTATGTGTGTGTGTCTGTTTGGCTTGCAGAGATAAGAATACGGCCGAGGCAAGAAGGCCATGCTTGCTGTAAGGAACGACTAATGGGTAGGAGTCGAGAGATGAAGAGTGTACGTGTGTGTGCGTGTGTTCGTTTGTGTGTACGTGTGTATGTGTTTGTGCGTGTGTAAGTGTGTGTGTGTGTATGGGTGTGTGTGTACGTTCGACTTGCATAGATAAGAATACGGCCGTGGCAAGAAGGCCATGCTTGCTGTAAGGAGCGACTAATTGGTAGGAGTCGAGAGATAAAGAGTGTATGTGTGTGTGTTTATTCCTGTGTGTGTGCGTGTGTAGGTGTGTGTGTGTATGTATGTGTGTGTCCTTTCGGCTCACAGAGATAAGAACTCGGCTGTGGCAAGAAGTTCCTGCCTGTCGTAAGATGCGACTAATGGGTAGGAGTCGAGAGGTGAAGAGTGTATGTGTGTGTGCGTGTGTGCGTGTGTGTGTGCGTGTGTGAGTATGTGTGTGTATCCGTTCGGCTCGCAGAGATTAGAATACGGCCGAGGCAATAAGTCCATGCCTGTCGTAAGAGGCGACTAATGGGTATTAGTCGAGAGGTGAAGAGTGTATTTATGTGTGTGTGCGTGTGTGCGTGTGTGTGTGAGTGTGTGCATGTGTGTGTGTTAGTGTGTGTGTGTCCGGTCGGCTCACAGAGATGAGAGCACGGCCGTGGCAAGAAGGCCCTGCCTGTCGTAAGAGGCGACTAATGGGTAGGAGTCGAGAGGTGAAGAGTGTATGTGTGTGTGTGCGTGTGTGCGTGTGTGTGCGTGTGTAAGTGTGTGTGTGTGTATGTGTGTGTGTCTGTTTGGCTTGCAGAGATAAGAATACGGCCGAGGCAAGAAGGCCATGCTTGCTGCAAGGAGCGACTAATGGGTAGGAGTCGAGAGATGAAGAGTGTACGTGTGTGTGCGTGTGTTCGTTTGTGTGTACGTGTGTATGTGTTTGTGCGTGTGTAAGTGTGTGTGTATGGGTGTGTGTGTCCGTTCGACTTGCATAGATAAGAATACGGCCGTGGCAATAAGGCCATGCTTGCTGTAAGGAGCGACTAATTGGTAGGAGTCGAGAGATAAAGGGTGTATGTGTGTGTGTTTATTCCTGTGTGTGTGCGTGTGTAGGTGTGTGTGTGTATGTATGTGTGTGTCCGTTCGGCTCACAGAGATAAGAACTCGGCTGTGGCAAGAAGTTCCTGCCTGTCGTAAGATGCGACTAATGGGTAGGATTCGAGAGGTGAGGAGTGTATGTGTGTGTGCGTGTGTGCGTGTGTGTGTGCGTGTGTGAGTATGTGTGTGTGTCCGTTCGGCTCGCAGAGATTAGAATACGGCCGAGGCAATAAGTCCCTGCCTGTCGTAAGAGGCGACTAATGGGTATTAGTCGAGAGGTGAAGAGTGTATTTATGTGTGTGTGTGTGCGTGTTTGCGTGTGTGTGTGAGTGTGTGCATGTGTGTGTGTTAGTGTGTGTGTGTCCGGTCGGCTCACAGAGATGAGAGCACGGCCGTGGCAAGAAGGCCCTGCCTGTCGTAAGAGGCGACTAATGGGTAGGAGTCGAGAGGTGAAGAGTGTATGTGTGTGTGTGTGCGTGTGTGCGTGTGTGTGCGTGTGTAAGTGTGTGTGTAAGTGTGTGTGTGTGTGTATGTGTGTGTGTCTGTTTGGCTTGCAGAGATAAGAATACGGCCGAGGTAAGAAGGCCATGCTTGCTGTAAGGAGCGACTAATGGGTAGGAGTCGAGAGATGAAGAGTGTACGTGTGTGTGCGTGTGTTCGTTTGTGTGTACGTGTGTATGTGTTTGTGCGTGTGTAAGTGTGTGTGTGTATGGGTGTGTGTGTCCGTTCGACTTGCATAGATAAGAATACGGCCGTGGCAAGAAGGCCATGCTTGCTGTAAGGAGCGACTAATTGGTAGGAGTCGAGAGATAAAGAGTGTATGTGTGTGTGTGTGTGTGTTTATTCCTTTGTGTGTGCGTGTGTAAGTGTGTGTGTGTGTGTATGTATGTGTGTGTCCGTTCGGCTCACAGAGATAAGAACTCGGCCGTGGCAAGAAGTTCCTGCCTATCGTAAGATGCGGCTAATGGGTAGGAGTCGAGAGGTGAAGAGTGTATGTGTGTGTGCGTGTGTCCGTGTGTGTGTGCGTGTGTGAGTATGTGTGTGTGTCCGTTCGGCTCGCAGAGATTAGAATACGGCCGAGGCAATAAGTCCATGCCTGTCGTAAGAGGCGACTAATGGGTATTAGTCGAGAGGTGAAGAGTGCATTTGTGTGTGTGTGTGTGCGTGTGTGCGTGTGTGTTTGAGTGTATGCGTGTGTGTGTCCGTTCGGCTTGCAGAGATAAGAACACGGCCGTGGCAAGAAGTCCCTGCCTGTCGTAAGAGGCGACTAATGAATAGGAGTCGAGAGGTGAAGAGTGTATGTGTGTGTGTGTGTGCGTGTGTGCGTGTGTGTGCGTGTGTGAGTGTGTGTGTATGTGTGTGTGTCCGTTTGGCTTGCAGAGATAAGAATACGGCCGAGGCAAGAAGGATCTGCCTCTTGTAAGGGGCGACTAATAAGTAGGAGTCGGGAGGTGAAGAGTGTATGTGCGTGTGTGCGTGTGTGTGTGTGTGTGTGCGTGTGTGCGTGTGCGAATGCGTCTGTGCGTGTGTGCGTGCGTGTGTTTGTGTGTGTATTTGTGAGTGTGTGCGTGTGTATGTGTGTGTGTCCCTTAAGAGATAAGAAAACAGCAGTGGTAAGAACGCCATGCAAATCGTACGGGGCGACTAATGGGTAGGAGTCGAGAGGTGAAGAGTGTATTTGTGTGTGTGTGTGCGTGTGTGCGTGTGTGCGTGTGTGTGTGTGCGTGTGTGTGTGCGTGTGTGCGTGCGTGTGTGCGTGTGTGTGTGTGTGAGTGTGTGTGTGTGTGTGTATGTGTGTGTCTGTTCGGCTCGCAGAGATTAGAATACGGCCGAGGCAATGAGGCCATGCCTGTCGTAAGAGTCGACTAATGGGTAGGAGTCGAGAGGTGAAGAGTGTATTTGTGTGTATGTGTGTGTGCGTGTGTGCGTGTGTGTGTGAGTGTGTGTGTATGTGTGTGTATCCGTTTGGCTTGCAGAGATAAGAATACGGCCATGGCAAGAAGGCACTGCCTCTTGTATGGGGCGACTAATAGGTAGGATTAGAAAGGTGAATAGTGTATGTGTGCGTGTGTGTATGCGTTTGTAAGTGTGTGTGTGTGTGTGTGTATGTGTGTGTATCCGTTTGGCTTGCAGAGATAAGAATACGGCCATGGCAAGAAGGCACTGCCTCTTGTAAGGGGCGACTAATAGGTAGGATTAGAAAGGTGAAGAGTGTATGTGTGCGTGTGTGTATGCGTTTGTAAGTGTGTGTGTGTGTGTATGTATATGTGTGTCTGTTCGGCTCGCAGAGATTAGAATACGGCCGAGGCAATGAGGCCATGCCTGTCGTAAGAGTCGACTAATGGGTAGGAGTCGAGAGGTGAAGAGTGTATTTGTGTGTATGTGTGTGTGCGTGTGTGCGTGTGTGTGTGAGTGTGTGTGTATGTGTGTGTATCCGTTTGGCTTGCAGAGATAAGAATACGGCCATGGCAAGAAGGCACTGCCTCTTGTAAGGGGCGACTAATAGGTAGGATTAGAAAGGTGAATAGTGTATGTGTGTGTGTGTGTGTGTGTGTGTGTGTGTTCCTTTGTGTGTTCGTGTGTAAGTGTGTGTGTGTATGTATGTGTGTGTCCGTTCGGCTCGCAGAAATTAGAATACGACCGAGGCAAGAAGGCCATGCCTGTCGTAAGAGGCGACTACTGGGTAGAAGTCGAGAGGTGAAGAGTGTATTTGTGTGTGTGTGTGTGCGTGCGTGTGTGTCAGTGTGTGTGTCCGTTCGGCTCACAGAAATAAGAAGTCGGCCGCGGCAAGAAGTTCCTGCCTGTCGTAAGAGGCGACTAATGGGTAGGAGTCGAGAGGTGAAGAGTGTATGTGTGTGTGTAGGTGTGCGTGTGTGCGTGCGTGTGTGTGTGAGTGTGTGTGTCCGTTCGGCTTGCAGAGATAAGAATACGTCCGTGGCAAGAAGTCCCTGAATGTCGTAAGAGGCGACTAATGGGTAGGAGTCGAGAGGTTAAGAGTGTATGTGTGTGTGTGTGTGTGTAAGTGTGTGTGTGTCCGTTCGGCCCGCAGAGATAAGAATACGTCCGTGGCAAGAAGGCCCTGCCTGTCTTAAGAGGCGACTAATGGATAGGAGTCGAGAGGTGGAGAGTGTATGTGTGTGTGTGTGTGTGCGTGTGTGCGTGTGTGTGCTTGTGTGAGTGTGTGTGTATGTGTGTGTGTCCGTTTGGCTTGCAGAGATAAGAATACGGCCGAGGCAAGAAGGATCTGCCTCTTGTAAGGGGCGACTAATAAGTAGGAGTCGGGAGGTGAAGAGTGTATGTGCGTGTGGGCCTGTGTGCGTGTAAGTGTGTGTGTATGTGTGTGTGAGTGTGTTTGTGTGTGCGGTCGGCTCGCAGAGGTAAGAACACGGTCGTGACAAGAAGGCCCTGCCTGTCGTAAGAGGCGACTAATGGGTAGAAGTCGATAGGTGAAGAGTGTATGTGTGTGTGTGTGCGTGTGTGCGTGTGTGTGCGTGTGTGAGTGTGTGTGTATGTGTGCGTGTCCGTTTGGCTTGCAGAGATAAGAATACGGCCGAGGCAAGAAGGATCTGCCTCTTGTAAGGGGCGACTAATAAGTAGGAGTCGGGAGGTGAAGAGTGTATGTGCGTGTGTGCGTGTGTGTGTGTGTGTGTGTGCGTGTGTGCGTGTGCGAATGCGTCTGTGCGTGTGTGCGTGCGTGTGTTTGTGTGTGTATTTGTGAGTGTGTGCGTGTGTATGTGTGTGTGTCCCTTAAGAGATAAGAAAACAGCAGTGGTAAGAACGCCATGCAAATCGTACGGGGCGACTAATGGGTAGGAGTCGAGAGGTGAAGAGTGTATTTGTGTGTGTGTGTGCGTGTGTGCGTGTGTGTGTGTGCGTGTGTGTGTGCGTGTGTGCGTGCGTGTGTGCGTGTGTGTGTGTGTGTGAGTGTGTGTGTGTGTGTATGTGTGTCTGTTCGGCTCGCAGAGATTAGAATACGGCCATAGCAAGAAGGCACTGCCTCTTGTAAGGGGCGACTAATAGGTAGGATTAGAAAGGTGAATAGTGTATGTGTGTGCGTGTGTGTGTGTTTGTGCGAGTGGGAGTGTGTGTGTATGTATGTGTGTGTCCGTTCGGCTCGCAGAGGTTAGAATACGGCCGAGGCAAGTAGGCCGTGCCTGTCGTAAGGGACGACTAATGGGTAGGAGTCGAGAGGTGAAGAGTGTATTTGTGTGTATGTGTGTGTGCGTGTGTGCGTGTGTGTGTGAGTGTGTGTGTATGTGTGTGTATCCGTTTGGCTTGCAGAGATAAGAATACGGCCATGGCAAGAAGGCACTGCCTCTTGTAAGGGGCGACTAATAGGTAGGATTAGAAAGGTGAATAGTGTATGTGTGCGTGTGTGTATGCGTTTGTAAGTGTGTGTGTGTGTGTGTATGTGTGTGTATCCGTTTGGCTTGCAGAGATAAGAATACGGCCATGGCAAGAAGGCACTGCCTCTTGTAAGGGGCGACTAATAGGTAGGATTAGAAAGGTGAAGAGTGTATGTGTGCGTGTGTGTATGCGTTTGTAAGTGTGTGTGTGTGTGTATGTATATGTGTGTCTGTTCGGCTCGCAGAGATTAGAATACGGCCGAGGCAATGAGGCCATGCCTGTCGTAAGAGTCGACTAATGGGTAGGAGTCGAGAGGTGAAGAGTGTATTTGTGTGTATGTGTGTGTGCGTGTGTGCGTGTGTGTGTGAGTGTGTGTGTATGTGTGTGTATCCGTTTGGCTTGCAGAGATAAGAATACGGCCATGGCAAGAAGGCACTGCCTCTTGTAAGGGGCGACTAATAGGTAGGATTAGAAAGGTGAATAGTGTATGTGTGTGCGTGTGTGTGTGTTTGTGCGAGTGGGAATGTGTGTGTATGTATGTGTGTGTCCGTTCGGCTCGCAGAGGTTAGAATACGGCCGAGGCAAGTAGGCCGTGCCTGTCGTAAGGGACGACTAATGGGTAGGAGTCAAGAGGTGAGGAGTGTATATGTGTGTGTGCGTGTGTGTGCGTTTGTGTGTGTCCTTCGGCTCGCAGGGATAAGAATACAGCCGTGGCAAGAAGGCCATGCCTGTCGTAAGAGGCGACTAATGAGTAGGAGTCAAGAGGTGAAGAATGATTGTGTGTGTGTGTGACTGTGCGTGTGCGTGTGAGCGTGTATGCGTGTGTGTGTGCGTGTGTCTGTGAGTGTGTGTGTGTGTCCGTTCGGCTCGCAGCGATAAGAACACGGCCGAGGCAAGAAGGACCTGCCTCTCGTAAGAGGCGACTAATAGGTAGGAGTCCAGAGTCGAAGAGTGTATGTGTGTGTGTGTGTGTGTGAGTGTGTGTGTGTCCGTTCGGCTCGCAGAGATAAGAATACGGCCGTGGCAAGAAGGCCCTGCCTGTCTTAATAGGCGACTAATGGATAGGAATCGAGAGGTGGAGAGTGTGTGCATGTGCGTTTGCGTGTGCGTGTGTGCGTGTGTGTGCGTGTGAGCGTGCGTGTTTGTGTGAGTGTGTGTGTGTGTCCGTTCGGCTCGCAGAGATAAGAACACGGCCGTGGCAAGAAGTCCCTGAATGTCGTAAGAGGCGACTAATGGGTAGGAGTCGAGAGGTGAAGAGTCTATGTGTGTGTGCATGTATGCGTGTGTGTGTACGTGTGTAAGTGTTTGTGCGTATGTGTGTGTGTCCGTTCGGCTTGCAGAGATAAGAATACGGCCGAGGGAAGAAGGTTCTGCCTGTCTTAAGTGGCCACTAATGGATAGAAGTCGAGAGGTGGAGAGTGTGTGCATGTGCGTTTGCGTGTGCGTGTGTGCGTGTGTGTGTGCGTGTGAGCGTGTGTGTGTGTGCGCGTGTGTGCGTGTGTGTGTGAGTGTGTGCATGTGTGTGTGTGAGTGTGTGTGTGTCC
>NW_027311885.1:6392500-6395000 GCF_040954645.1 Diabrotica undecimpunctata
GTCTTAAGAGGCGACTAATGGATAGGAGTCGAGAGGTGGAAAGTGTGTGCGTGTGCGTGTGCGTATGCGTGTGTGCGTGCGTGTGTGTGTAAGTGTGTGTATCCGTTCGGCGTGCAGAGATAAGAATACGGCCGGGGCAAGAAGGCCCTGCCTCTCGTAAGAGGCGACTAAAAGGTAGGAGTCGAGAGGTGAAGAGTGTATGTGTGTGTGTGTGTGTGTGTGTGTGTGACTGTGTGTGTGTGTCCGCTCGGCTCGCAGAGATAAGAACACGGCCGTGGCAAGAAGGCCCTGCCTGTCGTAAGAGGCGACTAATAGGTAGAAGTCGAGAGGTGAAGAGTGTATGTGTGTGTGTGTGTGCGTGTGTGTGTGCGTGTGTGAGTATGTGTGTGTGTTATTTCGGCCTGCAGAGATAAGAACACGACCGAAGCAAGAAGGCCCTGCCTATCGTAACAGGCGACTAATAGGTAGGAGTCGAGAGGTGAAGAGTTTATGTGTGTGTGTGCGTGTGTGCGTGTGTGTGTTAATGTGTTAGTATGTGTGTGTCCGTTCGGCTTGCAGAGATAAGAACACTGCCAAGGCAAGAAGGCCCTGCCCGTCGTAAGAGGCGACTAATAGGTAGGACCCGAGAGGTAAAGAGTCTATGTGTGTGTGCGTGTATGCGTGTGTGTTTACGTGTGTAAGTGTGTGTGTGTGTAGGAGTCGAGAGGTGAAGAGTGTATGTGTGTGTGTCTGTGTGCGTGCGTGTGTGAGTGTGTGTGTGTCCAGTCGGCCCGCAGAGATAAAAACACGGCCGTGGCAAGAAGGCCCTGCCTGTCGTAAGAGGCCATTAATGGGTAGGAGTCGAGAGGTGAAGAGTGTATTTGCGCATGTGTGTGTGCGTGTGTGCGTGCGTGTGTGTGTGAATGTGTGTGTCCGTTCAGCTTGCAGAGTTAAGAATACGACCGAGGCAAGAAGGCCTTGCCTGTCGTAAGTGGCGACTAATGGGTAGGAGTCGAGAGGTGAAGAGTGTATGTGTGTGTGTGTGTGTGTGTGTGTGTGTGTGTGTGTGTGTGTGTGTGACTGTGCGTATGTGACTGTGTGTGTGTCCGCTCGGCTCGCAGAGATAAGAACACGGCCGTGGCAAGAAGGCCCTGCCTGTCGTAAGAGGCGACTAATGGGTAGGAGTCGAGAGGTGAAGAGTCTATGTGTGTGTGCGTGTATGCGTGTGTATGTGCGTGTGTGAGTGTGTGTGTATGTGTGTGTGTCCTTTAGGCTTACAGAGATAAGAATACGGCCGTGGCAAGAAGTCCCTGCCTGTCGTAAGAGGAGAACAATGGGTAGGAGTCGAGAAGTGAAGAGTGTATGTGTGTGTGTGCGTGTGTGCGTGCGTGCGTGTGTGTGTGAGTGTGTGTGTGTTCGTTCGGCTCGCAGAGATAAGAACACGGCCGTGGCAAGAAGTCCCTGAATGTCGTAAGAGGCGACTAATGGGTAGGAGTCGAGAGGTGAAGAGTCTATGTGTGTGAGCGTGTATGCGTGTGTGTGTACGTGTGTGAGTGTGTGTGTATATGTGTGTGTGTCCGTTTGGCTTACAGAGATAAGAACACGGCCGAGGGAAGAAGGTTCTGCCTGTCGTAAGTGACGATTAATGGGTAGAAGTCGAGATGTGAAGAGTGAATTTGCGCGTGTGTGTGTGCGTGTGTGCGTGCGTGTGTGTGTGAGTGTGTGTGTCCGTTCAGCTTGCAGAGATAAGAATACGGCCGAGGCAAGAAGGCCCTGCCTGTCGTAAGTGGCGACTAATGGGTAGGAGTCGAGAGGTGAAGAGTGTATGTGTGTGTGTGCGTGTGTGCGTGTGTGTGTGCGTGTGTGAGTGTTTGTGTATGTGTGTGTGTGTCCATTTGGCTTGCAGAGATAAGAATACGGCCGTGGCAAGAAGGCCCTGCCTGTCGTAAGAGGCGACTAATGGGTAGGAGTCGAGAGGTGAAGAGTGTATGTGTGTGTGCGTGTGTGCGTGTGTGTGTGCGTGTGTCAGTATGTGTGTGTGTTAGTTCGGCCTGCAGAGATAAGAACACGACCGAGGCAAGAAGGCCCTGCCTATCGTAAGAGGCGACTAATAGGTAGGAGTCGAGAGGTGAAGAGTGTATGTGTGTGTGTGTGCGTGTGGGCATGTGTGTGTGTGCGTGTGTGAGTATGTGTGTGTGTCTGTTTGGCTTGCAGAGATAAGAATACGGCCGAGGCAAGAAGGCCATGCTTGCTGTAAGGAGCGACTAATGGGTAGGAGTCGAGAGATGAAGAGTGTACGTGTGTGTGCGTGTCTTCGTTTGTGTGTACGTGTGTATGTGTTTGTGCGTGTGTAAGTGTGTGTGTGTGTATGGGTGTGTGTGTACGTTCGACTTGCATAGATAAGAATACGGCCGTGGCAAGAAGGCCATGCTTGCTGTAAGGAGCGACTAATTGGTAGGAGTCGAGAGATAAAGAGTGTATGTGTGTGTGTTTATTCCTGTGTGTGTGCGTGTGTAGGTGT
>NW_027311885.1:6402500-6422500 GCF_040954645.1 Diabrotica undecimpunctata
TAATAAGTTGGAGTCGAGAGGTGAAGAGTGTATGTGTGTGTGTGCGTGTGTGCGTGTGTGTGTGCGTGTGTGAGTATGTGTGTGTGTCCGTTCGGCTTGCAGAGATAAGAACACGGCCGAAGCAAGAAGGCCCTGCCTGTCTTAAGACGCGACTAATGGATAGGAGTCGAGAGGTGGAAAGTGTGTGCGTGTGCGTGTGCGTGTGTGCGTGCGTGTGTGTGCAAGTGTGTGTATCCGTTCGGCTTGCAGAGATAAGAATACGTCCGGGACAAGAACGCCCTGCCTCTCGTAAGAGGCGACTAAAAGGTAGGAGTCGAGAGGTGAAGAGTGTATGTGTGTGTGTGTGTGTGCGTGTGTGCGTGCGTGTGTGTGTGAGTGTGTGTGTGTGTGTGTCCGTTCGGCTCGCAGAGATAAGAACACGGCCGTGGCAAGAAGTCCCTGAATGTCGTAAGAGGCGACTAATGGGTAGGAGTCGAGAGGTGAATATTCTATGTGTGTGAGCGTGTATGCGTGTGTGTGTACGTATGTGAGTGTGTGTGTATATGTGTGTGTGTCCGTTCGGCTTACAGAGATAAGAACACGGCCGAGGGAAGAAGTTTCTACCTGTCGTAAGAGGCGAATAATGGATAGGAGTCGAGAGGTAAAGAGTGTATGTGTGTGTGTCTGTGTGCGTGCGTGTGTGAGTGTGTGTGTATGTGTGTGTGTGAGTGTGTGTGTTTCCGGTCGGCTCGCAGAGATAAGAACACGGCCGTGGCAAGAAGGACCTGCCTGTCGTAAGAGGCGACTAATGGGTAGGAGTCGAGAGGTGAAGAGTGTATGTGTGTGTGTGTGTGTGTCTGCGTATGATTGTGCGTGTGTGAGAGTGTGTGTATGTATGTGTGTGTCCGTTCGGCTCGCAGAGAATAGAATACGGCCGAGGCAAGAAGGCCATGCCTGTCGTAAGAGACGATTAATGGGTAGAAGTCGAGATGTGAAGAGTGAATTTGCGCGTGTGTGTGTGCGTGTGTGCGTGCGTGTGTGTGTGAGTGTGTGTGTCCGTTCAGCTTGCAGAGATAAGAATACGGCCGAGGCAAGAAGGCCCTGCCTGTCGTAAGTGGCGACTAATGGGTAGGAGTCGAGAGGTGAAGAGTGTATGTGTGTGTGTGCGTGTGTGCGTGTGTGTGTGCGTGTGTGAGTGTTTGTGTATGTGTGTGTGTCCGTTTGGCTTGCAGAGATAAGAATACGGCGGTGGCAAGAAGGCCCTGCCTGTCGTAAGAGGCGACTAATGGGTAGGAGTCGAGAGGTGAAGAGTGTATGTGTGTGTGTGTGTGTACGTGTCTGCGTGTGTGTGCGTGTGTAAGTGTGTGTGTATGTGTGTGTGTCCGTTTGGCTTGCAGAGATAAGAATACAACCGAGGCAAGAAGGCCCTGCCAGTTGTAAGGGACTTCTAATAAGTAAGAGTCGAGAGTTGAAGAGTGTATGTGTGTGTGCGTGTGTGCGTGTGTGTGTGCGTGTGTCAGTATGTGTGTGTGTTAGTTCGGCCTGCAGAGATAAGAACACGACCGAGGCAAGAAGGCCCTGCCTATCGTAAGAGGCGACTAATAGGTAGGAGTCGAGAGGTGAAGAGTGTATGTGTGTGTGTGCGTGTGGGCATGTGTGTGTGTGCGTGTGTGAGTATGTGTGTGTGTCCGTTCGGCTTGCAGAACGGTTGGGATTGTAAGTGTGTGTGTGTATGTGTGTGTGTCTGTTTGGCTTGCAGAAATAAGAATACGGCCGAGGCAAGGAGGCCATGCTTGCTGTAAGGAACGACTAATGGGTAGGAGTCGAGAGATGAAGAGTGTACGTGTGTGTGCGTGTGTTCGTTTGTGTGTACGTGTGTATGTGTTTGTGCGTGTGTAAGTGTGTGTGTGTGTATGGGTGTGTGTGTACGTTCGACTTGCATAGATAAGAATACGGCCGTGGCAAGAAGGCCATGCTTGCTGTAAGGAGCGACTAATTGGTAGGAGTCGAGAGATAAAGAGTGTATGTGTGTGTGTTTATTCCTGTGTGTGTGCGTGTGTAGGTGTGTGTGTGTATGTATGTGTGTGTCCTTTCGGCTCACAGAGATAAGAACTCGGCTGTGGCAAGAAGTTCCTGCCTGTCGTAAGATGCGACTAATGGGTAGGAGTCGAGAGGTGAAGAGTGTATGTGTGTGTGCGTGTGTGCGTGTGTGTGTGCGTGTGTGAGTATGTGTGTGTATCCGTTCGGCTCGCAGAGATTAGAATACGGCCGAGGCAATAAGTCCATGCCTGTCGTAAGAGGCGACTAATGGGTATTAGTCGAGAGGTGAAGAGTGTATTTATGTGTGTGTGTGCGTGTGTGCGTGTGTGTGTGAGTGTGTGCATGTGTGTGTGTTAGTGTGTGTGTGTCCGGTCGGCTCACAGAGATGAGAGCACGGCCGTGGCAAGAAGGCCCTGCCTGTCGTAAGAGGCGACTAATGGGTAGGAGTCGAGAGGTGAAGAGTGTATGTGTGTGTGTGCGTGTGTGCGTGTGTGTGCGTGTGTAAGTGTGTGTGTGTGTATGTGTGTGTGTCTGTTTGGCTTGCAGAGATAAGAATACGGCCGAGGCAAGAAGGCCATGCTTGCTGCAAGGAGCGACTAATGGGTAGGAGTCGAGAGATGAAGAGTGTACGTGTGTGTGCGTGTGTTCGTTTGTGTGTACGTGTGTATGTGTTTGTGCGTGTGTAAGTGTGTGTGTGTATGGGTGTGTGTGTCCGTTCGACTTGCATAGATAAGAATACGGCCGTGGCAATAAGGCCATGCTTGCTGTAAGGAGCGACTAATTGGTAGGAGTCGAGAGATAAAGGGTGTATGTGTGTGTGTTTATTCCTGTGTGTGTGCGTGTGTAGGTGTGTGTGTGTATGTATGTGTGTGTCCGTTCGGCTCACAGAGATAAGAACTCGGCTGTGGCAAGAAGTTCCTGCCTGTCGTAAGATGCGACTAATGGGTAGGATTCGAGAGGTGAGGAGTGTATGTGTGTGTGCGTGTGTGCGTGTGTGTGTGCGTGTGTGAGTATGTGTGTGTGTCCGTTCGGCTCGCAGAGATTAGAATACGGCCGAGGCAATAAGTCCCTGCCTGTCGTAAGAGGCGACTAATAAGTATTAGTCGAGAGGTGAAGAGTGTATTTATGTGTGTGTGTGTGCGTGTGTGCGTGTGTGTGTGAGTGTGTGCATGTGTGTGTGTTAGTGTGTGTGTGTCCGGTCGGCTCACAGAGATGAGAGCACGGCCGTGGCAAGAAGGCCCTGCCTGTCGTAAGAGGCGACTAATGGGTAGGAGTCGAGAGGTGAAGAGTGTATGTGTGTGTGTGTGCGTGTGTGCGTGTGTGTGCGTGTGTAAGTGTGTGTGTAAGTGTGTGTGTGTCTGTTTGACTTGCAGAGATAAGAATACGGCCGAGGTAAGAAGGCCATGCTTGCTGTAAGGAGCGACTAATGGGTAGGAGTCGAGAGATGAAGAGTGTACGTGTGTGTGCGTGTGTTCGTTTGTGTGTACGTGTGTATGTGTTTGTGCGTGTGTAAGTGTGTGTGTGTATGGGTGTGTGTGTCCGTTCGACTTGCATAGATAAGAATACGGCCGTGGCAAGAAGGCCATGCTTGCTGTAAGGAGCGACTAATTGGTAGGAGTCGAGAGATAAAGAGTGTATGTGTGTGTGTGTGTTTATTCCTTTGTGTGTGCGTGTGTAAGTGTGTGTGTGTGTATGTATGTGTGTGTCCGTTCGGCTCACAGAGATAAGAACTCGGCCGTGGCAAGAAGTTCCTGCCTATCGTAAGATGCGGCTAATGGGTAGGAGTCGAGAGGTGAAGAGTGTATGTGTGTGTGCGTGTGTCCGTGTGTGTGTGCGTGTGTGAGTATGTGTGTGTGTCCGTTCGGCTCGCAGAGATTAGAATACGGCCGAGGCAATAAGTCCATGCCTGTCGTAAGAGGCGACTAATGTGTATTAGTCGAGAGGTGAAGAGTGCATTTGTGTGTGTGTGTGCGTGTGTGCGTGTGTGTTTGAGTGTATGCGTGTGTGTGTCCGTTCGGCTTGCAGAGATAAGAACACGGCCGTGGCAAGAAGTCCCTGCCTGTCGTAAGAGGCGACTAATGAATAGGAGTCGAGAGGTGAAGAGTGTATGTGTGTGTGTGTGTGTGCGTGTGTGCGTGTGTGTGCGTGTGTGAGTGTGTGTGTATGTGTGTGTGTCCGTTTGGCTTGCAGAGATAAGAATACGGCCGAGGCAAGAAGGATCTGCCTCTTGTAAGGGGCGACTAATAAGTAGGAGTCGGGAGGTGAAGAGTGTATGTGCGTGTGTGCGTGTGTGTGTGTGTGTGTGCGTGTGTGCGTGTGCGAATGCGTCTGTGCGTGTGTGCGTGCGTGTGTTTGTGTGTGTATTTGTGAGTGTGTGCGTGTGTATGTGTGTGTGTCCCTTAAGAGATAAGAAAACAGCAGTGGTAAGAACGCCATGCAAATCGTACGGGGCGACTAATGGGTAGGAGTCGAGAGGTGAAGAGTGTATTTGTGTGTGTGTGTGCGTGTGTGCGTGTGTGCGTGTGTGTGTGTGCGTGTGTGTGTGCGTGTGTGCGTGCGTGTGTGCGTGTGTGTGTGAGTGTGTGTGTGTGTGTGTATGTGTGTGTCTGTTCGGCTCGCAGAGATTAGAATACGGCCGAGGCAATGAGGCCATGCCTGTCGTAAGAGTCGACTAATGGGTAGGAGTCGAGAGGTGAAGAGTGTATTTGTGTGTATGTGTGTGTGCGTGTGTGCGTGTGTGTGTGAGTGTGTGTGTATGTGTGTGTATCCGTTTGGCTTGCAGAGATAAGAATACGGCCATGGCAAGAAGGCACTGCCTCTTGTATGGGGCGACTAATAGGTAGGATTAGAAAGGTGAATAGTGTATGTGTGCGTGTGTGTATGCGTTTGTAAGTGTGTGTGTGTGTGTGTATGTGTGTGTATCCGTTTGGCTTGCAGAGATAAGAATACGGCCATGGCAAGAAGGCACTGCCTCTTGTAAGGGGCGACTAATAGGTAGGATTAGAAAGGTGAAGAGTGTATGTGTGCGTGTGTGTATGCGTTTGTAAGTGTGTGTGTGTGTATGTATATGTGTGTCTGTTCGGCTCGCAGAGATTAGAATACGGCCGAGGCAATGAGGCCATGCCTGTCGTAAGAGTCGACTAATGGGTAGGAGTCGAGAGGTGAAGAGTGTATTTGTGTGTATGTGTGTGTGCGTGTGTGCGTGTGTGTGTGAGTGTGTGTGTATGTGTGTGTATCCGTTTGGCTTGCAGAGATAAGAATACGGCCATGGCAAGAAGGCACTGCCTCTTGTAAGGGGCGACTAATAGGTAGGATTAGAAAGGTGAATAGTGTATGTGTGTGTGTGTGTGTGTGTTCCTTTGTGTGTTCGTGTGTAAGTGTGTGTGTGTATGTATGTGTGTGTCCGTTCGGCTCGCAGAAATTAGAATACGACCGAGGCAAGAAGGCCATGCCTGTCGTAAGAGGCGACTACTGGGTAGAAGTCGAGAGGTGAAGAGTGTATTTGTGTGTGTGTGTGTGTGCGTGCGTGTGTGTCAGTGTGTGTGTCCGTTCGGCTCACAGAAATAAGAAGTCGGCCGCGGCAAGAAGTTCCTGCCTGTCGTAAGAGGCGACTAATGGGTAGGAGTCGAGAGGTGAAGAGTGTATGTGTGTGTGTAGGTGTGCGTGTGTGCGTGCGTGTGTGTGTGAGTGTGTGTGTCCGTTCGGCTTGCAGAGATAAGAATACGGCCGAGTCAAGAAGGCCCTGCCTGTCTTAAGAGGTGACTAATGGATAGGAGTCGAGAGGTGGAGAGTGTGTGCGTGTGCGTGTGCGTGTGTAAGTATGTGTGTGTGTCCGTTCGGCTTGCAGAGATAAGAATACGTCCGTGGCAAGAAGTCCCTGCCTGTCTTAAGAGGCGACTAATGGGTAGGAGTCGAGAGGTGAAGAGTGTATGTGTGTGTGTGTGTGAGTGTGTGTGTCCGTTCGGCCCGCAGAGATAAGAATACGTCCGTGGCAAGAAGGCCCTGCCTGTCTTAAGAGGCGACTAATGGGTAGGAGTCGAGAGGTGAAGAGTGTATGTGTGTGTGCGTGTGTGCGTGTGTGTGTGCGTGTGTAAGTATGTGTGTGTTTCCGTTCGGCTTGCAGAGATAAGAATACGTCCGTGACAAGAAGGCCATGCTTGCTGTAAGGAGTGACTAATGGGTAGGAGTCGAGAGATGAAGAGTGTACGTGCGTGTGCGTGTGTTCGTTTGTGTGTACGTGTGTATGTGTTTGTGCGTGTGTAAGTGTGTGTGTGTGTATGGGTGTGTGTGTCCGTTCGGCTTGCCTAGATAAGAATACGGCCGTGGCAAGAAGGCCATGCATGCTGTAAAGAGCGACTAATTGGTAGGAGTCGAGAGATGAAGAGTGTATGTGTGTGTGTGTGTGTGTTCCTTTGTGTGCGCGTGTGTAAGTGTGTGTGTGTGTGTGTATGTATGTGTGTGTCCGTTCGGCTCGCAGAAATTAGAATACGACCGAGGCAAGAAGGCCATGTCTGTCGTAAGAGGCAACTAATGGGTAGAAGTCGAGAGGTGAAGAGTGTATTTGTGTGTGTGTGTGTGTGCGTGCGTGTGTGTCAATGTGTGTGTCCGTTCGGCTCACAGAGATTAGAAGTCGGCCGTGGCAAGAAGTTCCTGCCTGTCGTAAGTCGAGTCGAGAGGTGGAGAGTGTGTGCGTGTGCGTGTGCGTGTGTGTGTATGTGTGTGTCTGCGTGTGAGCGTGCGTGTGTGTGTGAGTGTGTGTGTATGTTCGTTCGGCTCGCAGAGATAAGAACATAGCCGTGGCAAGAAGGACCTGCCTGTTGTAAGGGGCGACTAATAGGTAGGAGTCGAGAGGTGAAGAGTGTATGTGTGTGTGTGTGTGTGTGTAAGTGTGTGTGTGTCCGTTCGGCCCGCAGAGATAAGAATACGTCCGTGGCAAGAAGGCCCTGAATGTCGTAAGAGGCGACTAATGGGTAGGAGTCGAGAGGTTAAGAGTGTATGTTTGTGTGTGTGTGTGTAAGTGTGTGTGTGTCCGTTCGGCCCGCAGAGATAAGAATACGTCCGTGGCAAGAAGGCCCTGCCTGTCTTAAGAGGCGACTAATGGATAGGAGTCGAGAGGTGGAGAGTGTATGTGTGTGTGTGTGTGTGCGTGTGTGCGTGTGTGTGTCCTTGTGTGAGTGTGTGTGTATGTGTGTGTGCGTGTGTAAGTATGTGTGTGTCCGTTCGGCTTGCAGAGATAAGAATACGTCCGTGGCAAGAAGTCCCTGAATGTCGTAAGAGGCGTCTAATGGGTAGGAGTCGAGAGGTTAAGAGTGTATGTGTGTGTGTGTGTGTGTAAGTGTGTGTGTGTCCGTTCGGCCCGCAGAGATAAGAATACGTCCGTGGCAAGAAGGCCCTGCCTGTCTTAAGAGGCGACTAATGGATAGGAGTCGAGAGGTGGAGAGTGTATGTGTGTGTGTGTGTGTGCGTGTGTGCGTGTGTGTGCTTGTGTGAGTGTGTGTGTATGTGTGTGTGTCCGTTTGGCTTGCAGAGATAAGAATACGGCCGAGGCAAGAAGGATCTGCCTCTTGTAAGGGGCGACTAATAAGTAGGAGTCGGGAGGTGAAGAGTGTATGTGCGTGTGGGCCTGTGTGCGTGTAAGTGTGTGTGTATGTGTGTGTGAGTGTGTTTGTGTGTGCGGTCGGCTCGCAGAGATAAGAACACGGCCGTGACAAGAAGGCCCTGCCTGTCGTAAGAGGCGACTAATGGGTAGAAGTCGATAGGTGAAGAGTGTATGTGTGTGTGTGTGTGCGTGTGTGCGTGTGTGTGCGTGTGTGAGTGTGTGTGTATGTGTGTGTGTCCGCTTGGCTTGCAGAGATAAGAATACGGCCGAGGCAAGAAGGATCTGCCTCTTGTAAGGGGCGACTAATAAGTAGGAGTCGGGAGGTGAAGAGTGTATGTGCGTGTGTGCGTGTGTGTGTGTGTGTGTGTGCGTGTGTGCGTGTGCGAATGCGTCTGTGCGTGTGTGCGTGCGTGTGTTTGTGTGTGTATTTGTGAGTTTGTGCGTGTGTATGTGTGTGTGTCCCTTAAGAGATAAGAAAACAGCAGTGGTAAGAACGCCATGCAAATCGTACGGGGCGACTAATGGGTAGGAGTCGAGAGGTGAAGAGTGTATTTGTGTGTGTGTGTGCGTGTGTGCGTGTGTGTCTGTGCGTGTGTGTGTGCGTGTGTGCGTGCGTGTGTGCGTGTGTGTGTGTGTGAGTGTGTGTGTGTGTGTGTATGTGTGTGTCTGTTCGGCTCGCAGAGATTAGAATACGGCCATAGCAAGAAGGCACTGCCTCTTGTAAGGGGCGACTAATAGGTAGGATTAGAAAGGTGAATAGTGTATGTGTGTGCGTGTGTGTGTGTTTGTGCGAGTGGGAGTGTGTGTGTATGTATGTGTGTGTCCGTTCGGCTCGCAGAGGTTAGAATACGGCCGAGGCAAGTAGGCCGTGCATGTCGTAAGGGACGACTAATGGGTAGGAGTCGAGAGGTGAAGAGTGTATTTGTGTGTATGTGTGTTTGCGTGTGTGCGTGTGTGTGTGAGTGTGTGTGTATGTGTGTGTATCCGTTTGGCTTGCAGAGATAAGAATACGGCCATGGCAAGAAGGCACTGCCTCTTGTAAGGGGCGACTAATAGGTAGGATTAGAAAGGTGAATAGTGTATGTGTGCGTGTGTGTATGCGTTTGTAAGTGTGTGTGTGTGTGTGTATGTGTGTGTATCCGTTTGGCTTGCAGAGATAAGAATACGGCCATGGCAATAAGGCACTGCCTCTTGTAAGGGGCGACTAATAGGTAGGATTAGAAAGGTGAAGAGTGTATGTGTGCGTGTGTGTATGCGTTTGTAAGTGTGTGTGTGTGTGTATGTATATGTGTGTCTGTTCGGCTCGCAGAGATTAGAATACGGCCGAGGCAATGAGGCCATGCCAGTCGTAAGAGTCGACTAATGGGTAGGAGTCGAGAGGTGAAGAGTGTATTTGTGTGTATGTGTGTGTGCGTGTGTGCGTGTGTGTGTGAGTGTGTGTGTATGTGTGTGTATCCGTTTGGCTTGCAGAGATAAGAATACGGCCATGGCAAGAAGGCACTGCCTCTTGTAAGGGGCGACTAATAGGTAGGATTAGAAAGGTGAATAGTGTATGTGTGTGCGTGTGTGTGTGTTTGTGCGAGTGGGAGTGTGTGTGTATGTATGTGTGTGTCCGTTCGGCTCGCAGAGGTTAGAATACGGCCGAGGCAAGTAGGCCGTGCCTGTCGTAAGGGACGACTAATGGGTAGGAGTCAAGAGGTGAGGAGTGTATATGTGTGTGTGCGTGTGTGTGCGTTTGTGTGTGTCCTTCGGCTCGCAGGGATAAGAATACAGCCGTGGCAAGAAGGCCATGCCTGTCGTAAGAGGCGACTAATGAGTAGGAGTCAAGAGGTGAAGAATGATTGTGTGTGTGTGTGACTGTGCGTGTGCGTGTGAGCGTGTATGCGTGTGTGTGTGCGTGTGTCTGTGAGTGTGTGTGTGTCCGTTCGGCTCGCAGCGATAAGAACACGGCCGAGGCAAGAAGGACCTGCCTCTCGTAAGAGGCGACTAATAGGTAGGAGTCCAGAGTCGAAGAGTGTATGTGTGTGTGTGTGTGTGTGAGTGTGTGTGTGTGTCCGTTCGGCTCGCAGAGATAAGAATACGGCCGTGGCAAGAAGGCCCTGCCTGTCTTAATAGGCGACTAATGGATAGGAATCGAGAGGTGGAGAGTGTGTGCATGTGCGTTTGCGTGTGCGTGTGTGCGTGTGTGTGCGTGTGAGCGTGCGTGTTTGTGTGAGTGTGTGTGTGTGTCCGTTCGGCTCGCAGAGATAAGAACACGGCCGTGGCAAGAAGTCCCTGAATGTCGTAAGAGGCGACTAATGGGTAGGAGTCGAGAGGTGAAGAGTCTATGTGTGTGTGCATGTATGCGTGTGTGTGTACGTGTGTAAGTGTTTGTGCGTATGTGTGTGTGTCCGTTCGGCTTGCAGAGATAAGAATACGGCCGAGGGAAGAAGGTTCTGCCTGTCTTAAGTGGCCACTAATGGATAGAAGTCGAGAGGTGGAGAGTGTGTGCATGTGCGTTTGCGTGTGCGTGTGTGCGTGTGTGTGTGCGTGTGAGCGTGAGTGTTTGTGTGAGTGTGTGTGTGTGTCCGTTCGGCTCGCAGAGATAAGAACACGGCCGTGGCAAGAAGTCCCTGAATGTCGTAAGAGGCGACTACTGGATAGGAGTCGAAAGGTGAAGAGTGTATGTGTGTGTGTGCGTGTGTGTGCGTGTGTGTGCGTGTGTAAGTGTGTGTGTATGTGTGTGTGTGTCCGTTTGGCTTGCAGAGATAAGAATGCGGCTGAGGCAAGAAGTCCCTGCCTGTGGTAAGAGGAGAATAATGGGTAGGAGTCGAGAGGTGAAGATTGTATGTGTGTGTGTGTGTGTGTGTGCGTGTGTGCGGGTGTGTGTGCGTGTGTGACTGTGTCTGTATGTGTGTGTGTCCGTTTTGCAGAGATAAGAATACGGCCGTGGCAAGAAGGCCCTGCCTGTCGTAAAAAGCGACTAATGGGTAAGAGTCGAGAGGTGAAGAGTGTATGTGTGTGTGCGTGTGTGTGCGTGTGTGGGTATGTGTGTGTGTCCTTTCGGCTTGCAGAGATAAGAACACGGCCGAGGCAAGAAGGCCCTGCCTGTCGTAAGAGAGAATAATGGGTAGGAGTCGAGAGGTGAAGAATGTATGTGTGTGTGCGTGTGTGCGTGTGTGTGTACGTGTGTGAGTGTGTGTGTATGTGTGTGTGTCCGTTCGGCTTGCAGAGATAAAAATACGGCCGTGACAACAAGTCCCTGAATGTCGTAAGAGGCGACTAATGGGTAGGAGTCGAGAGGTGAAGAGTCTATGTGTATAAGCGTGTATGCGTATGTGTGTACGTGTGTGAGTGTGTGTGTGTATGTGTGTGTGTGTCCGTTCGGCTTGCAGAGATAAGAATACGGCCGAGGGAAGAGGGTTCAGCCTGTCTTAAGAGGCGACTAATGGATAGAAGTCGAGAGGTGGAGAGTGTGTGCGTGTGCGTGTGTGCGTGTGTTCCTGTGTGCGTGTGTTTGTGTGTGCGTGTGTGTGTGTGTATGTGTCCGTTTGGCATGCAGAGATAAAAACACGGCGGTAACAAGAAGTTCCTGCCTGTCGTAAGAGAAGAATAATGGGTAGGAGTCGAGAGGTAAAGAGTGTATGTGTGTGCGTGTGTGCGTGTATGCGTGCGTGTGTGAGTGTGTGTGTGTGTATGTGTGTGTGTGAGTGTGTGTGTGTCCTATCGACTCGCAGAGATAAGAACACGGCCGTGGCAAGAAGGCCCTGCCTGTCGTAAGAGGCGACTAATATGTAGGAGTCGAGAGGTAAAGAGTGTATTTGTGTGTGTGTGTGCGTGTGTGCGTGTGTGTGCGTGTGTGCGTGTGTGTGTGTGTCCGTTTGACGTGCAAAAATAAGAACACGGCCGTGGCAAGAAGTCCCTGCCTGTCGAAAGAGGAGAATAATGGGTAGGAGTCGAGAGGTGAAGAGTGTATGTGTGTTTCTGTGTGCGTGCGTGTGTGAGTGTGTGTGTATGTGTGTGTGTGAGTATGTGTGTGTCCGGTCGGCTCGCAGAGATAAGAACACGGATGTGGCAAGAAGGCCCTGCCTGTCGTAAGAGGCGACTAATGGGTAGGAGTCGAGAGGTGAAGAGTGTATGTGTGTGTGTGTGTGCGTGTGTGCGTGTGTGTGTTCGTGTGTGAGTGTGTGTGTGTGTGTGTCCGTTTGGCTTACAGAGATAAGAATACGGCCGAGGGAAGAAGGCCTCTGGAATTCTGCCTGTCTTAAGTGGCGACTAATGGATAGAAGTCGAGAGGTGGAGTGTGTGTGCGTGTGTGCGTGTGTTCCTGTGTGCGTGTGTTTGTGTGTGCGTGTGTGTGTGTCCGTTCGGCTTGCAGAGATAAAAACACGGCCGTGGCAAGAACTCCCTGCCTGTCGTAAGAGGAGAATAATGGATAGAAGTCGAGAGGTGCAGAGTGTGTGCGTGTGCGTGTGTGCGTGTGTTCCTGTGTGCGTGTGTTTGTTTGTGCGTGTGTGTGTGTGTCCGTTCGGCTTGCAGAGATAAAAACACGGCCGTGGCAAGAAGTCCTTGCCTGTCGTAAGAGAAGAACAATGGGTAGGAGTCGAGATGTGAAGAGTGTGTGTGCGTGTGTGCGTGCGTGTGTGTGTGAATGTGTGTGTCCGTTCAGCTTGCAGAGATAAGAATACGACCGAGGCAAGAAGGCCTTGCCTGTCGTAAGTGGCGACTAATGGGTAGGAGTCGAGAGGTGAAAAGTGTATGTGTGTGTGTGTGTGTGTGCGTGTGTGAGTGTGTGTGTATGTGTGTGTCCTTTAGGCTTACAGAGATAAGAATACGGCCGTGGCAAGAAGTCCCTGCCTGTCGTAAGAGGAGAACAATGGGTAGGAGTCGAGAAGTGAAGAGTGTATGTGTGTGTGTGCGTGTGTGCGTGCGTGCGTGTGTGTGTGAGTGTGTGTGTGTCCGTTCGGCTCGCAGAGATTAGAATACGGCCGAGGCAAGAAGGCCATGCCTGTCGTAAGAGGCCATTAATGGGTAGGAGTCGAGAGGTGAAGAGTGTATTTGCGCATGTGTGTGTGCGTGTGTGCGTGCGTGTGTGTGTGAATGTGTGTGTCCGTTCAGCTTGCAGAGTTAAGAATACGACCGAGGCAAGAAGGCCTTGCCTGTCGTAAGTGGCGACTAATGGGTAGGAGTCGAGAGGTGAAAAGTGTATGTGTGTGTGTGTGTGTGTGCGTGTGTGAGTGTGTGTGTATGTGTGTGTGTCCTTTAGGCTTACAGAGATAAGAATACGGCCGTGGCAAGAAGTCCCTGCCTGTCGTAAGAGGAGAACAATGGGTAGGAGTCGAGAAGTGAAGAGTGTATGTGTGTGTGTGCGTGTGTGCGTGCGTGCGTGTGTGTGTGAGTGTGTGTGTGTCCGTTCGGCTCGCAGAGATAAGAACACGGCCGTGGCAAGAAGTCCCTGAATGTCGTAAGAGGCGACTAATGGGTAGGAGTCGAGAGGTGAAGAGTCTATGTGTGTGAGCGTGTATGCGTGTGTGTGTACGTGTGTGAGTGTGTGTGTATATGTGTGTGTGTCCGTTTGGCTTACAGAGATAAGAACACGGCCGAGGGAAGAAGGTTCTGCCTGTCGTAAGAGGCGAATAATGGATAGGAGTCGAGAGGTAAAGAGTGTATGTGTGTGTGTCTGTGTGCGTGCGTGTGTGAGTGTGTGTGTATGTGTGTGTGTGAGTGTGTGTGTGTCCGGTCGGCTCGCAGAGATAAGAACACGGCCGTGGCAAGAAGGCCATGCCTGTCGTAAGTGACGATTAATGGGTAGAAGTCGAGATGTGAAGAGTGAATTTGCGCGTGTGTGTGTGCGTGTGTGCGTGCGTGTGTGTGTGAGAGTGTGTGTCCGTTCAGCTTGCAGAGATAAGAATACGGCCGAGGCAAGAAGGCCCTGCCTGTCGTAAGTGGCGACTAATGGGTAGGAGTCGAGAGGTGAAGAGTGTATGTGTGTGTGTGCGTGTGTGCGTGTGTGCGTGTGTGTGTGTGCGTGTGTGAGTGTTTGTGTATGTGTGTGTGTGTCCATTTGGCTTGCAGAGATAAGAATACGGCCGTGGCAAGAAGGCCCTGCCTGTCGTAAGAGGCGACTAATGGGTAGGAGTCGAGAGGTGAAGAGTGTATGTGTGTGTGCGTGTGTGCGTGTGTGTGTGCGTGTGTCAGTATGTGTGTGTGTTAGTTCGGCCTGCAGAGATAAGAACACGACCGAGGCAAGAAGGCCCTGCCTATCGTAAGAGGCGACTAATAGGTAGGAGTCGAGAGGTGAAGAGTGTATGTGTGTGTGTGCGTGTGGGCATGTGTGTGTGTGCGTGTGTGAGTATGTGTGTGTGTCTGTTTGGCTTGCAGAGATAAGAATACGGCCGAGGCAAGAAGGCCATGCTTGCTGTAAGGAGCGACTAATGGGTAGGAGTCGAGAGATGAAGAGTGTACGTGTGTGTGCGTGTCTTCGTTTGTGTGTACGTGTGTATGTGTTTGTGCGTGTGTAAGTGTGTGTGTGTGTATGGGTGTGTGTGTACGTTCGACTTGCATAGATAAGAATACGGCCGTGGCAAGAAGGCCATGCTTGCTGTAAGGAGCGACTTATTGGTAGGAGTCGAGAGATAAAGAGTGTATGTGTGTGTGTTTATTCCTGTGTGTGTGCGTGTGTAGGTGTGTGTGTGTGTGTATGTATGTGTGTGTCCGTTCGGCTCACAGAGATAAGAACTCGGCTGTGGCAAGAAGTTCCTGCCTGTCGTAAGATGCGACTAATGGGTAGGAGTCGAGAGGTGAAGAGTGTATGTGTGTGTGCGTGTGTGCGTGTGTGTGTGCGTGTGTGAGTATGTGTGTGTGTCTGTTCGGCTCGCATAGATTAGAATACGGCTGAGGCAATAAGTCCATGCCTGTCGTAAGAGGCGACTAATGGGTATTAGTCGAGAGGTGAAGAGTGTATTTGTGTGTGTGTGTGCGTGTGTGCGTGTGTGTGTGAGTGTGTGCGTGTGTGTGTGTGAGTGTGTGTGTGTCCGTTCGGCTTGCAGAGATAAGAATACGGCCGTGGCAAGAGGGCCCTGCCTGTCTTAAGAGGCGACTAATGGATAGGAGTCGAGAGGTAGAAAGTGTGTGCGTGTGCGTGTGCGTATGCGTGTGTGCGTGCGTGTGTGTGTAAGAGTGTGTATCCGTTCGGCGTGCAGAGATAAGAATACGGCCGGGGCAAGAAGGCCCTGCCTCTCGTAAGAGGCGACTAAAAGGTAGGAGTCGAGAGGTGAAGAGTGTATGTGTGTGTGTGTGACTGTGTGTGTGTCCGCTCGGCTCGCAGAGATAAGAACACGGCCGTGGCAAGAAGGCCCTGCCTGTCGTAAGAGGCGACTAATAGGTAGAAGTCGAGAGGTGAAGAGTGTATGTGTGTGTGTGCGTGTGTGTGTGCGTGTGTGAGTATGTGTGTGTGTTAGTTCGGCCTGCAGAGATAAGAACACGACCGAAGCAAGAAGGCCCTGCCTATCGTAACAGGCGACTAATAGGTAGGAGTCGAGAGGTGAAGAGTTTATGTGTGTGTGTGCGTGTGTGCGTGTGTGTGTAAATGTGTGAGTATGTGTGTGTCCGTTCGGCTTGCAGAGATAAGAACACTGCCAAGGCAAGAGGCCCTGCCCGTCGTAAGAGGCGACTAATAGGTAGGACCCGAGAGGTAAAGAGTCTATGTGTGTGTGCATGTATGCGTGTGTGTTTACGTGTGTAAGTGTGTGTGTATGTGTGTTTGTGTGTGCGTGTGTGTGTGTGTCCGTTCGGCTTGCAGAGATAAAAACACGGCCGTGGCAAGAACTCCCTGCCTGTCGTAAGAGGCGAATAATGGATAGAAGTCGAGAGGTGCAGAGTGTGTGCGTGTGCGTGTGTGCGTGTGTTCCTGTGTGCGTATGTTTGTTTGTGCGTGTGTGTGTGTCCGTTCGGCTTGCAGAGATAAAAACACGGCCGTTGCAAGAAGTCCCTGCCTATCGTAAGAGAAGAACAATGGGTAGGAGTCGAGAAGTGAAGAGTGTATGTGTGTGTGCGTGCGTGTGTGTGTGAGTGTGTGTGTGTGTATGTTCGGATCGCAGAGATAAGAACACGGCCGTGGCAAGAAGTCCCTGAATGCCGTAAGAGGCGACTAATGGGTAGGAGTAGAGAGGTGAAGAGTCTATGTGTGTGAGCGTGTATGCGTGTGTGTGTACGTGTGTGTGTGTATATGTGTGTGTATCCGTTTGGCTTACAGAGATAAGAATACGGCCAAGGGAAGAAGGTTCTGCCTGTCTTAAGTGGCGACTAATGGATAGAAGTCGAGAGGTGGAGTGTGTGTGCGTGTGCGTGTGTGCGTGTGTTCCTGTGTGCGTGTGTTTGTGTGTGCGTGTGTGTGTGTCGGTTCGGCTTGCAGAGATAAAAACACGGCCGTGGCAAGAACTCCCTGCCTGTCGTAAGAGGAGAATAATGGATAGAAGTCGAGAGGTGCAGAGTGTGTGCGTGTGCGTGTGTGCCTGTGTTCCTGTGTGCGTGTGTTTGTTTGTGCGTGTGTGTGTGTGTCCGTTCGGCTTGCAGAGATAAAAACACGGCCGTGGCAAGAAGTCCCTGCCTGTCGTAAGAGAAGAACAATGGGTAGGAGTCGAGATGTGAAGAGTGTATGTGGGTGTGTGTGTGCGTGTGTGCGTGCGTGTGTGTGTGAGTGTGTGTGTGTGTCCGTTCGGCTCGCAGAGATAAGAACACGGCCGTGGCAAGAAGTCCCTGAATGTCGTAAGAGGCGACTAATGGGTAGGAGTCGAGAGGTGAAGAGTGTATGTGTGTGTGTCTGTGTGCGTGCGTGTGTGAGTGTGTGTGTGTCCAGTCAGCTCGCAGAGATAAAAACACGGCCGTGGCAAGAAGGCCCTGCCTGTCGTAAGAGGCGACTAATGGGTAGGAGTCGAGAGGTGAAGAGTGTATTTGCGCATGTGTGTGTGCGTGTGTGCGTGCGTGTGTGTGTGAATGTGTGTGTACGTTCAGCTTGCAGAGATAAGAATACGACCGAGGCAAGAAGGCCTTGCCTGTCGTAAGTGACGACTAATGGGTATGAGTCGAGAGGTGAAGAGTGTATGTGTGTGTGTGTGCGTGTGTGCGTGTGTGTGCGAGTGTGTGTGAATGTATGTGTGTGTCTGTTCGGCTCGCAGAGATTAGAATACGGCCGAGGCAAGAAGGCCATGCCTGTCGTAAGAGGCCATTAATGGGTAGGAGTCGAGAGGTGAAGAGTGTATTTGCGCATGTGTGTGTGCGTGTGTGCGTGCGTGTGTGTGTGAATTTGTGTGTCCGTTCAGCTTGCAAAGATAAGAATACGACCGAGGCAAGAAGGCCTTGCCTGTCGTAAGTGACGACTAATGGGTATGAGTCGAGAGGTGAAGAGTGTATGTGTGTGTGTGTGCGTGTGTGCGTGTGTGTGCGAGTGTGTGTGAATGTATGTGTGTGTCCGTTCGGC
Source organism: Diabrotica undecimpunctata (assembly GCF_040954645.1). Taxonomy (NCBI): domain Eukaryota; kingdom Metazoa; phylum Arthropoda; class Insecta; order Coleoptera; family Chrysomelidae; genus Diabrotica; species Diabrotica undecimpunctata. Next base: position 6,419,576 of record NW_027311885.1, read on the forward strand.
TCGCAGAGATTAGAATACGGCTGAGGCAAGAAGGCCTTGCCTGTCGTAAGTGGCGACTAATGGGTAGGAGTCGAGAGGTGAAGGGTGTATGTGTGTGTGTGAGTGCGTGTGTGCGTGTGTGTGTGCTTGTGTGAGTGTGTGTGTATGTGTGTGTGTGTCAGTTTGGCATGCAGAGATAAGAATACGGCCGTGGCAAGAAGGTCCTGCCTGTCGTAAGAGGCGACTAATGGGTAGGAGTCAAGAGGTGAAAAGTGTATGTGTATGTGTGCGTGTGTGCGTGTGTGTGTGCGTTTGTGAGTGTGTGTGTGTGTTAGTTCGGCCTGCAGAGATAAGAACACGACCAAAGCAAGAAGGCCCTGCCTATCGTAAGAGGCGACTAATAAGTTGGAGTCGAGAGGTGAAGAGTGTATGTGTGTGTGTGCGTGTGTGCGTGTGTGTGTGCGTGTGTGAGTATGTGTGTGTGTCCGTTCGGCTTGCAGAGATAAGAACACGGCCGAAGCAAGAAGGCCCTGCCTGTCTTAAGAGGCGACTAATGGATAGGAGTCGAGAGGTGGAAAGTGTGTGCTTGTGCGTGTGCGTGTGTGCGTGCGTGTGTGTGCAAGTGTGTGTATCCGTTCGGCTTGCAGAGATAAGAATACGTCCGGGACAAGAACGCCCTGCCTCTCGTAAGAGGCGACTAAAAGGTAGGAGTCGAGAGGTGAAGAGTGTATGTGTGTGTGTGTGTGTGTGTGTGTGTGACTGTGTGTGTGTGACTGTGTGTGTGTGTGTCCGCTCGGCTCGCAGAGATAAGAACACGGCTGTGGCAAGAAGGCCCTGCCTGTCGTAAGAGGCGAATAGTGGATAGGAGTCGAGAGGTGAAGAGTCTATGTGTGTGTGCGTGTATGCGTGTGTGTGTGCGTGTGTGAGTGTGTGTGTATGTGTGTGTGTCCTTTATTCTTACAGAGATAAGAATACGGCCGTGGCAAGAAGTCCCTGCCTGTCGTAAGAGGAGAACAATGGGTAGGAGTCGAGAAGTGAAGAGTGTATGTGTGTGTGTGCGTGTGTGCGTGCGTGTGTGTGTGAGTGTGTGTGTGTGTCCGTTCGGCTTGCAGAGATAAGAACACGGCCGTGGCAAGAAGTCCCTGAATGTCGTAAGAGGCGACTATTGGGTAGGAGTCGAGAGGTGAAGAGTCTATGTGTGTGAGCTTGTATGCGTGTGTGTGTACGTGTGTGAGTGTGTGTGTATATGTGTGTGTCCGTTCAGCTTGCAGAGATAAGAATACGGCCGAGGCAAGAAGGCCCTGCCTGTCGTAAGTGGCGACTAATGGGTAGGAGTCGAGAGGTGAAGAGTGTATGTGTGTGTGTGCGTGTGTGCGTGTGTGTGTGCGTGTGTGAGTGTTTGTGTATGTGTGTGTGTGTCCGTTTGGCTTGCAGAGATAAGAATACGGCCGTGGCAAGAAAGCCCTGCCTGTCGTAAGAGGCGACTAATGGGTAGGAGTCGAGAGGTGAAGAGTGTATGTGTGTGTGTGAGCGTGTGTGCGTGTGTGTGCGTGTGTAAGTGTGTGTGTATGTGTGTGTGTCCGTTTGGCTTGCAGAGATAAGAATACAACCGAGGCAAGAAGGCCCTGCCGGTTGTAAGGGACTTCTAATAAGTAAGAGTCGAGAGTTGAAGAGTGTATGTGTGTGTGCGTGTGTGCGTGTGTGTGTGCGTGTGTCAGTATGTGTGGGTGTTAGTTCGGCCTGCAAAGATAAGAACACGACCGAGGCCAAGAAGGCCCTGCCCATCGTAAGAGGCGACTAATAGGTAGGAGTCGAGAGGTGAAGAGTGTATGTGTGTGTGTGCGTGTGGGCATGTGTGTGTGTGCGTGTGTGAGTATGTGTGTGTGTCCGTTCGGCTTGCAGAACGGTTGGGCTTGTAAGTGTGTGTGTGTATGTGTGTGTGTCTGTTTGGCTTGCAGAGATAAGAATACAGCCGAGGCAAGAAGGCCATGCTTGCTGTAAGGAGCGACTAATGGGTAGGAGTCGAGAGATGAAGAGTGTACGTGTGTGTGCGTGTGTTCGTTTGTGTGTACGTGTGTATGTGTTTGTGCGTGTGTAAGTGTGTGTGTGTGTATGGGTGTGTGTGTACGTTCGACTTGCATAGATAAGAATACGGCCGTGGCAAGAAGGCCATGCTTGCTGTAAGGAGCGACTAATTGGTAGGAGTCGAGAGATAAAGAGTGTATGTGTGTGTGTTTATTCCTGTGTGTGTGCGTGTGTAGGTGTGTGTGTGTGTATGTATGTGTGTGTCCGTTCGGCTCACAGAGATAAGAACTCGGCTGTGGCAAGAAGTTCCTGCCTGTCGTAAGATGCGACTAATGGGTAGGAGTCGAGAGGTGAAGAGTGTATGTGTGTGTGCGTGTGTGCGTGTGTGTGTGCGTGTGTGAGTATGTGTGTGTGTCCGTTCGGCTCGCAGAGATTAGAATACGGCCGATGCAATAAGTCCATGCCTGTCGTAAGAGGCGACTAATGGGTATTAGTCGAGAGGTGAAGAGTGTATTTGTGTGTGTGTGCGTGTGTGCGTGTGTGTGTGAGTGTGTGCATGTGTGTGTGTGAGTGTGTGTGTGTCCGTTCGGCTTGCAGAGATAAGAACACGGCCGTGGCAAGAAGTCCCTGCCTGTCGTAAGAGGCGACTAATGAATAGGAGTCGAGAGGTGAAGAGTGTATGTGTGTGTGTGTGTGTGCGTGTGTTTGTGCGTGTGTGAGTGTGTGTGTATATGTGTGTGTGTCCGTTTGGCTTGCAGAGATAAGAATACAGCCGAGGCAAGAAGGCCCTGCCTGTCGTAAGAGAAGAATAATGGGTAGGAGTCGAGAGGTAAAGAGTGTTTGTATGTCTGTGCGTGTGTGCGTGCGTGTGTCAGTGTGTGTGTGTATGTGTGTGTGTTAGTGTGTGTGTGTCCGGTCGGC
>NW_027311885.1:6425000-6427500 GCF_040954645.1 Diabrotica undecimpunctata
GAGAGGTGAAGAGTCGATGTGTGTGAGCTTGTATGCGTGTGTGTGTACGTGTGTGAGTGTGTGTGTATATGTGTGTGTGTCCGTTCGGCTTACAGAGATAAGAACACGGCCGAGGGAAGAAGGTTCTGCCTGTCGTCAGAGGCGAATAATGGATAGGAGTCGAGAGGTAAAGAGTGTATGTGTGTGTGTCTGTGTGCGTGCGTGTGTGAGTGTGTGTGTATGTGTGTGTGTGAGTGTGTGTGTTTCCGGTCGGCTCGCAGAGATAAGAACACGGCCGTGGCAAGAAGGACCTGCCTGTCGTAAGAGGCGACTAATGGGTAGGAGTCGAGAGGTGAAGAGTGTATGTGTGTGTGTGTGTGTCTGCGTATGATTGTGCGTGTGTGAGAGTGTGTGTATGTATGTGTGTGTCCGTTCGGCTCGCAGAGAATAGAATACGGCCGAGGCAAGAAGGCCATGCCTGTCGTAAGAGACGATTAATGGGTAGAAGTCGAGATGTGAAGAGTGAATTTGCGCGTGTATGTGTGCGTGTGTGCGTGCATGTGTGTGTGAGTGTGTGTGTCCGTTCAGCTTGCAGAGATAAGAATACGGCCGAGGCAAGAAGGCCCTGCCTGTCGTAAGTGGCGACTAATGGGTAGGAGTCGAGAGGTGAAGAGTGTATGTGTGTGTGTGCGTGTGTGTGTGTGCGTGTGTGAGTGTTTGTGTATGTGTGTGTGTGTCCGTTTGGCTTGCAGAGATAAGAATACGGCCGTGGCAAGAAGGCCCTGCCTGTCGTAAGAGGCGACTAATGGGTAGGAGTCGAGAGGTGAAGAGTGTATGTGTGTGTGTGTGTGCGTGTGTGTGCGTGTGTAAGTGTGTGTGTATGTGTGTGTGTCCGTTTGGCTTGCAGAGATAAGAATACAACCGAGGCAAGAAGGCCCTGCCGGTTGTAAGGGACTTCTAATAAGTAAGAGTCGAGAGTTGAAGAGTGTATGTGTGTGTGCGTGTGTGCGTGTGTGTGTGCGTGTGTCAGTATGTGTGTGTGTTAGTTCGGCCTGCAGAGATAAGAACACGACCGAGGCCAAGAAGGCCCTGCCCATCGTAAGAGGCGACTAATAGGTAGGAGTCGAGAGGTGAAGAGTGTATGTGTGTGTGTGCGTGTGGGCATGTGTGTGTGTGCGTGTGTGAGTATGTGTGTGTGTCCGTTCGGCTTGCAGAACGGTTGGGCTTGTAAGTGTGTGTGTGTATGTGTGTGTGTCTGTTTGGCTTGCAGAGATAAGAATACGGCCGAGGCAAGAAGGCCATGCTTGCTGTAAGGAGCGACTAATGGGTAGGAGTCGAGAGATGAAGAGTGTACGTGTGTGTGCGTGTGTTCGTTTGTGTGTACGTGTGTATGTGTTTGTGCGTGTGTAAGTGTGTGTGTGTATGGGTGTGTGTGTACGTTCGACTTGCATAGATAAGAATACGGCCGTGGCAAGAAGGCCATGCTTGCTGTAAGGAGCGACTAATTGGTAGGAGTCGAGAGATAAAGAGTGTATGTGTGTGTGTTTATTCCTGTGTGTGTGCGTGTGTAGGTGTGTGTGTGTGTATGTATGTGTGTGTCCGTTCGGCTCACAGAGATAAGAACTCGGCTGTGGCAAGAAGTTCCTGCCTGTCGTAAGATGCGACTAATGGGTAGGAGTCGAGAGGTGAAGAGTGTATGTGTGTGTGCGTGTGTGCGTGTGTGTGTGCGTGTGTGAGTATGTGTGTGTGTCCGTTCGGCTCGCAGAGATTAGAATACGGCCGAGGCAATAAGTCCATGCCTGTCGTAAGAGGCGACTAATGGGTATTAGTCGAGAGGTGAAGAGTGTATTTGTGTGTGTGTGTGCGCGTGTGTGCGTGTGTGTGTGAGTGTGTGCATGTGTGTGTGTGAGTGTGTGTGTGTCCGTTCGGCTTGCAGAGATAAGAACACGGCCGTGGCAAGAAGTCCCTGCCTGTCGTAAGAGGCGACTAATGAATAGGAGTCGAGAGGTGAAGAGTGTATGTGTGTGTGTGTGCGTGTGTTTGTGCGTGTGTGAGTGTGTGTGTATATGTGTGTGTGTCCGTTTGGCTTGCAGAGATAAGAATACAGCCGAGGCAAGAAGGCCCTGCCTGTCGTAAGAGAAGAATAATGGGTAGGAGTCGAGAGGTAAAGAGTGTATGTATGTCTGTGCGTGTGTGCGTGCGTGTGTCAGTGTGTGTGTGTATGTGTGTGTGTTAGTGTGTGTGTGTGTCCGGTCGGCTCACAGAGATGAGAGCACGGTTGTGGCAAGAAGGCCCTGCCTGTCGTAAGAGGCGACTAATGGGTAGGAGTCGAGAGGTGAAGAGTGTATGTGTGTGTGTGTGTGCGTGTGTGTCTGTTCGGCTCGCAGAGATTAGAATACGGCCGAGGCAATGAGGCCATGCCAGTCGTAAGAGTCGACTAATGGGTAGGAGTCGAGAGGTGAAGAGTGTATTTGTGTGTGTGTGTGTGTGTGTGTGTGTGCGTGTGTGCGTGTGTGTGTGT
>NW_027311885.1:6430000-6437500 GCF_040954645.1 Diabrotica undecimpunctata
GTCGTAAGAGGCGACTAATAGGTAGGACCCGAGAGGTAAAGAGTCTATGTGTGTGTGCGTGTATGCGTGTGTGTTTACGTGTGTAAGTGTGTGTGTGTAGGAGTCGAGAGGTGAAGAGTGTATGTGTGTGTGTCTGTGTGCGTGCGTGTGTGAGTGTGTGTGTCCAGTCGGCCCGCAGAGATAAAAACACGGCCGTGGCAAGAAGGCCCTGCCTGTCGTAAGAGGCCATTAATGGGTAGGAGTCGAGAGGTGAAGAGTGTATTTGCGCATGTGTGTGTGCGTGTGTGCGTGCGTGTGTGTGTGAATGTGTGTGTCCGTTCAGCTTGCAGAGTTAAGAATACGACCGAGGCAAGAAGGCCTTGCCTGTCGTAAGTGGCGACTAATGGGTAGGAGTCGAGAGGTGAAGAGTGTATGTGTGTGTGTGTGTGTGTGTGTGTGTGTGTGTGTGACTGTGTGTATGTGACTGTGTGTGTGTGTCCGCTCGGCTCGCAGAGATAAGAACACGGCCGTGGCAAGAAGGCCCTGCCTGTCGTAAGAGGCGACTAATGGGTAGGAGTCGAGAGGTGAAGAGTCTATGTGTGTGTGCGTGTATGCGTGTGTATGTGCGTGTGTGAGTGTGTGTGTATGTGTGTGTGTCCTTTAGGCTTACAGAGATAAGAATACGGCCGTGGCAAGAAGTCCCTGCCTGTCGTAAGAGGAGAACAATGGGTAGGAGTCGAGAAGTGAAGAGTGTATGTGTGTGTGTGCGTGTGTGCGTGCGTGCGTGTGGGTGTGAGTGTGTGTGTGTCCGTTCGGCTCGCAGAGATAAGAACACGGCCGTGGCAAGAAGTCCCTGAATGTCGTAAGAGGCGACTAATGGGTAGGAGTCGAGAGGTGAAGAGTCTATGTGTGTGAGCGTGTATGCGTGTGTGTGTACGTGTGTGAGTGTGTGTGTATATGTGTGTGTGTGTCCGTTTGGCTTACAGAGATAAGAACACGGCCGAGGGAAGAAGGTTCTGCCTGTCGTAAGAGGCGAATAATGGATAGGAGTCGAGAGGTAAAGAGTGTATGTGTGTGTGTCTGTGTGCGTGCGTGTGTGAGTGTGTGTGTATGTGTGTGTGTGAGTGTGTGTGTGTCCGGTCGGCTCGCAGAGATAAGAACACGGCCGTGGCAAGAAGGCCATGCCTGTCGTAAGTGACGATTAATGGGTAGAAGTCGAGATGTGAAGAGTGAATTTGCGCGTGTGTGTGTGCGTGTGTGCGTGCGTGTGTGTGTGAGTGTGTGTGTCCGTTCAGCTTGCAGAGATAAGAATACGGCCGAGGCAAGAAGGCCCTGCCTGTCGTAAGTGGCGACTAATGGGTAGGAGTCGAGAGGTGAAGAGTGTATGTGTGTGTGTGTGCGTGTGTGCGTATGTGTGTGCGTGTGTGAGTGTTTGTGTATGTGTGTGTGTGTCCATTTGGCTTGCAGAGATAAGAATACGGCCGTGGCAAGAAGGCCCTGCCTGTCGTAAGAGGCGACTAATGGGTAGGAGTCGAGAGGTGAAGAGTGTATGTGTGTGTGCGTGTGTGCGTGTGTGTGTGCGTGTGTCAGTATGTGTGTGTGTTAGTTCAGCCTGCAGAGATAAGAACACGACCGAGGCAAGAAGGCCCTGCCTATCGTAAGAGGCGACTAATAGGTAGGAGTCGAGAGATGAAGAGTGTATGTGTGTGTGTGCGTGTGGGCATGTGTGTGTGTGCGTGTGTGAGTATGTGTGTGTGTCTGTTTGGCTTGCAGAGATAAGAATACGGCCGAGGCAAGAAGGCCATGCTTGCTGTAAGGAGCGACTAATGGGTAGGAGTCGAGAGATGAAGAGTGTACGTGTGTGTGCGTGTCTTCGTTTGTGTGTACGTGTGTATGTGTTTGTGCGTGTGTAAGTGTGTGTGTGTATGGGTGTGTGTGTACGTTCGACTTGCATAGATAAGAATACGGCCGTGGCAAGAAGGCCATGCTTGCTGTAAGGAGCGACTAATTGGTAGGAGTCGAGAGATAAAGAGTGTATGTGTGTGTGTTTATTCCTGTGTGTGTGCGTGTGTAGGTGTGTGTGTGTATGTATGTGTGTGTCCGTTCGGCTCACAGAGATAAGAACTCGGCTGTGGCAAGAAGTTCCTGCCTGTCGTAAGATGCGACTAATGGGTAGGAGTCGAGAGGTGAAGAGTGTATGTGTGTGTGCGTGTGTGCGTGTGTGTGTGCGTGTGTGAGTATGTGTGTGTGTCTGTTCGGCTCGCAGAGATTAGAATACGGCCGAGGCAATAAGTCCATGCCTGTCGTAAGAGGCGACTAATGGGTATTAGTCGAGAGGTGAAGAGTGTATTTGTGTGTGTGTGTGCGTGTGTGCGTGTGTGTGTGAGTGTGTGCGTGTGTGTGTGTGAGTGTGTGTGTGTCCGTTCGGCTTGCAGGGATAAGAATACGGCCGTGGCAAGAGGGCCCTGCCTGTCTTAAGAGGCGACTAATGGATAGGAGTCGAGAGGTAGAAAGTGTGTGCGTGTGCGTGTGCGTATGCGTGTGTGCGTGCGTGTGTGTGTAAGAGTGTGTATCCGTTCGGCGTGCAGAGATAAGAATACGGCCGGGGCAAGAAGGCCCTGCCTCTCGTAAGAGGCGACTAAAAGGTAGGAGTCGAGAGGTGAAGAGTGTATGTGTGTGTGTGTGTGTGTGTGACTGTGTGTGTGTCCGCTCGGCTCGCAGAGATAAGAACACGGCCGTGGCAAGAAGGCCCTGCCTGTCGTAAGAGGCGACTAATAGGTAGAAGTCGAGAGGTGAAGAGTGTATGTGTGTGTGTGCGTGTGTGTGTGCGTGTGTGAGTATGTGTGTGTTAGTTCGGCCTGCAGAGATAAGAACACGACCGAAGCAAGAAGGCCCTGCCTATCGTAACAGGCGACTAATAGGTAGGAGTCGAGAGGTGAAGAGTTTATGTGTGTGTGTGCGTGTGTGCGTGTGTGTGTAAATGTGTGAGTATGTGTGTGTCCGTTCGGCTTGCAGAGATAAGAACACTGCCAAGGCAAGAGGCCCTGCCCGTCGTAAGAGGCGACTAATAGGTAGGACCCGAGAGGTAAAGAGTCTATGTGTGTGTGCGTGTATGCGTGTGTGTTTACGTGTGTAAGTGTGTGTGTGTATGTGTGTTTGTGTGTGCGTGTGTGTGTGTCCGTTCCGCTTGCAGAGATAAAAACACGGCCGTGGCAAGAACTCCCTGCCTGTCGTAAGAGGCGAATAATGGATAGAAGTCGAGAGGTGCAGAGTGTGTGCGTGTGCGTGTGTGCGTGTGTTCCTGTGTGCGTATGTTTGTTTGTGCGTGTGTGTGTGTCCGTTCGGCTTGCAGAGATAAAAACACGGCCGTTGCAAGAAGTCCCTGCCTATCGTAAGAGAAGAACAATGGGTAGGAGTCGAGAAGTGAAGAGTGTATGTGTGTGTGCGTGCGTGTGTGTGTGAGTGTGTGTGTGTGTATGTTCGGATCGCAGAGATAAGAACACGGCCGTGGCAAGAAGTCCCTGAATGCCGTAAGAGGCGACTAATGGGTAGGAGTCGAGAGGTGAAGAGTCTATGTGTGTGAGCGTGTATGCGTGTGTGTGTACGTGTGTGTGTGTATGTGTGTGTGTATCCGTTTGGCTTACAGAGATAAGAATACGGCCAAGGGAAGAAGGTTCTGCCTGTCTTAAGTGGCGACTAATGGATAGAAGTCGAGAGGTGGAGTGTGTGTGCGTGTGCGTGTGTGCGTGTGTTCCTGTGTGCGTGTGTTTGTGTGTGCGTGTGTGTGTGTGTCGGTTCGGCTTGCAGAGATAAAAACACGGCCGTGGCAAGAAGTCCCTGCCTGTCGTAAGAGAAGAACAATGGGTAGGAGTCGAGATGTGAAGAGTGTATGTGGGTGTGTGTGTGCGTGTGTGCGTGCGTGTGTGTGTGAGTGTGTGTGTGTCCGTTCGGCTCGCAGAGATAAGAACACGGCCGTGGCAAGAAGTCCCTGAATGTCGTAAGAGGCGACTAATGGGTAGGAGTCGAGAGGTGAAGAGTGTATGTGTGTGTGTCTGTGTGCGTGCGTGTGTGAGTGTGTGTGTGTCCAGTCAGCTCGCAGAGATAAAAACACGGCCGTGGCAAGAAGGCCCTGCCTGTCGTAAGAGGCGACTAATGGGTGAGAGTCGAGAGGTGAAGAGTGTATTTGCGCATGTGTGTGTGCGTGTGTGCGTGCGTGTGTGTGTGAATGTGTGTGTCCGTTCAGCTTGCAGAGATAAGAATACGACCGAGGCAAGAAGGCCTTGCCTGTCGTAAGTGACGACTAATGGGTATGAGTCGAGAGGTGAAGAGTGTATGTGTGTGTGTGTGCGTGTGTGCGTGTGTGTGCGAGTGTGTGTGAATGTATGTGTGTGTCCGTTCGGCTCGCAGAGATTAGAATACGGCCGAGGCAAGAAGGCCATGCCTGTCGTAAGAGGCCATTAATGGGTAGGAGTCGAGAGGTGAAGAGTGTATTTGCGCATGTGTGTGTGCGTGTGTGCATGCGTGTGTGTGTGAATTTGTGTGTCCGTTCAGCTTGCAGAGATAAGAATACGACCGAGGCAAGAAGGCCTTGCCTGTCGTAAGTGACGACTAATGGGTATGAGTCGAGAGGTGAAGAGTGTATGTGTGTGTGTGTGCGTGTGTGCGTGTGTGTGCGAGTGTGTGTGAATGTATGTGTGTGTCCGTTCGGCTCGCAGAGATTAGAATACGGCTGAGGCAAGAAGGCCTTGCCTGTCGTAAGTGGCGACTAATGGGTAGGAGTCGAGAGGTGAAGGGTGTATGTGTGTGTGTGAGTGCGTGTGTGCGTGTGTGTGTGCTTGTGTGAGTGTGTGTGTATGTGTGTGTGTGTGTCAGTTTGGCATGCAGAGATAAGAATACGGCCGTGGCAAGAAGGTCCTGCCTGTCGTAAGAGGCGACTAATGGGTAGGAGTCGAGAGGTGAAAAGTGTATGTGTGTGTGTGCGTGTGTGCGTGTGTGTGTGCGTTTGTGAGTGTGTGTGTGTGTTAGTTCGGCCTGCAGAGATAAGAACACGACCGAAGCAAGAAGGCCCTGCCTATCGTAAGAGGCGACTAATAAGTTGGAGTCGAGAGGTGAAGAGTGTATGTGTGTGTGTGCGTGTGTGCGTGTGTGTGTGCGTGTGTGAGTATGTGTGTGTGTCCGTTCGGCTTGCAGAGATAAGAACACGGCCGAAGCAAGAAGGCCCTGCCTGTCTTAAGAGGCGACTAATGGATAGGAGTCGAGAGGTGGAAAGTGTGTGCGTGTGCGTGTGCGTGTGTGCGTGCGTGTGTGTGCAAGTGTGTGTATCCGTTCGGCTTGCAGAGATAAGAATACGTCCGGGACAAGAACGCCCTGCCTCTCGTAAGAGGCGACTAAAAGGTAGGAGTCGAGAGGTGAAGAGTGTATGTGTGTGTGTGTGTGTGTGTGTGTGTGTGTGTGTGTGTGTGTGTGTGTGTGACTGTGTGTGTGTGACTGTGTGTGTGTGTGTCCGCTCGGCTCGCAGAGATAAGAACACGGCTGTGGCAAGAAGGCCCTGCCTGTCGTAAGAGGCGACTAATGGGTAAAAGTCGAGAGGTGAAGAGTCTATGTGTGTGTGCGTGTATGCGTGTGTGTGTGCGTGTGTGAGTGTGTGTGTATGTGTGTGTGTCCTTTATTCTTACAGAGATAAGAATACGGCCGTGGCAAGAAGTCCCTGCCTGTCGTAAGAGGAGAACAATGGGTAGGAGTCGAGAAGTGAAGAGTGTATGTGTGTGTGTGCGTGTGTGCGTGCGTGTGTGTGTGAGTGTGTGTGTGTGTCCGTTCGGCTTGCAGAGATAAGAACACGGCCGTGGCAAGAAGTCCCTGAATGTCGTAAGAGGCGACTATTGGGTAGGAGTCGAGAGGTGAAGAGTCTATGTGTGTGAGCTTGTATGCGTGTGTGTGTACGTGTGTGAGTGTGTGAGTGTTTGTGTATGTGTGTGTGTGTGTGTCCGTTTGGCTTGCAGAGATAAGAACACGGCTGTGGCAAGAAGGCCCTGCCTGTCGTAAGAGGCGACTAATGGGTAAAAGTCGAGAGGTGAAGAGTCTATGTGTGTGTGCGTGTATGCGTGTGTGTGTGCGTGTGTGAGTGTGTGTGTATGTGTGTGTGTCCTTTATTCTTACAGAGATAAGAATACGGCCGTGGCAAGAAGTCCCTGCCTGTCGTAAGAGGAGAACAATGGGTAGGAGTCGAGAAGTGAAGAGTGTATGTGTGTGTGTGCGTGTGTGCGTGCGTGTGTGTGTGAGTGTGTGTGTGTGTCCGTTCAGCTTGCAGAGATAAGAATACGGCCGAGGCAAGAAGGCCCTGCCTGTCGTAAGTGGCGACTAATGGGTAGGAGTCGAGAGGTGAAGAGTGTATGTGTGTGTGTGCGTGTGTGCGTGTGTGTTTGCGTGTGTGAGTGTTTGTGTATGTGTGTGTGTGTCCGTTTGGCTTGCAGAGATAAGAATACGGCCGTGGCAAGAAAGCCCTGCCTGTCGTAAGAGGCGACTAATGGGTAGGAGTCGAGAGGTGAAGAGTGTATGTGTGTGTGTGTGAGCGTGTGTGCGTGTGTGTGCGTGTGTAAGTGTGTGTGTATGTGTGTGTGTCCGTTTGGCTTGCAGAGATAAGAATACAACCAAGGCAAGAAGGCCCTGCCGGTTGTAAGGGACTTCTAATAAGTAAGAGTCGAGAGTTGAAGAGTGTATGTGTGTGTGCGTGTGAGCGTGTGTGTGTGCGTGTGTCAGTATGTGTGTGTGTTAGTTCGGCCTGCAAAGATAAGAACACGACCGAGGCCAAGAAGGCCCTGCCCATCGTAAGAGGCGACTAATAGGTAGGAGTCGAGAGGTGAAGAGTGTATGTGTGTGTGTGCGTGTGGGCATGTGTGTGTGTGCGTGTGTGAGTATGTGTGTGTGTCCGTTCGGCTTGCAGAACGGTTGGGCTTGTAAGTGTGTGTGTGTATGTGTGTGTGTCTGTTTGGCTTGCAGAGATAAGAATACGGCCGAGGCAAGAAGGCCATGCTTGCTGTAAGGAGCGACTAATGGGTAGGAGTCGAGAGATGAAGAGTGTACGTGTGTGTGCGTGTGTTCGTTTGTGTGTACGTGTGTATGTGTTTGTGCGTGTGTAAGTGTGTGTGTGTGTGTATGGGTGTGTGTGTACGTTCGACTTGCATAGATAAGAATACGGCCGTGGCAAGAAGGCCATGCTTGCTGTAAGGAGCGACTAATTGGTAGGAGTCGAGAGATAAAGAGTGTATGTGTGTGTGTTTATTCCTGTGTGTGTGCGTGTGTAGGTGTGTGTGTGTGTATGTATGTGTGTGTCCGTTCGGCTCACAGAGATAAGAACTCGGCTGTGGCAAGAAGTTCCTGCCTGTCGTAAGATGCGATTAATGGGTAGGAGTCGAGAGGTGAAGAGTGTATGTGTGTGTGCGTGTGTGCGTGTGTGTGTGCGTGTGTGAGTATGTGTGTGTATCCGTTCGGCTCGCAGAGATTAGAATACGGCCGAGGCAATAT
>NW_027311885.1:6440000-6447500 GCF_040954645.1 Diabrotica undecimpunctata
TCGAAAGGTGGAAAGTGTGTGCGTGTGCGTGTGCGTGTGTGCGTGCGTGTGTGTGCAAGTGTGTGTATCCGTTCGGCTTGCAGAGATAAGAATACGTCCGGGACAAGAACGCCCTGCCTCTCGTAAGAGGCGACTAAAAGGTAGGAGTCGAGAGGTGAAGAGTGTATGTGTGTGTGTGTGTGTGTGTGTGTGTGTGTGACTCTGTGTGTGTGACTGTGTGTGTGTGTGTGTCCGCTCGGCTCGCAGAGATAAGAACACGGCTTTGGCAAGAAGGCCCTGCCTGTCGTAAGAGGCGACTAATGGGTAGGAGTCGAGAGGTGAAGAGTCTATGTGTGTGTGCGTGTATGCGTGTGTGTGTGCGTGTGTGAGTGTGTGTGTATGTGTGTGTGTCCTTTATTCTTACAGAGATAAGAATACGGCCGTGGCAAGAAGTCCCTGCCTGTCGTAAGCGGAGAACAATGGGTAGGAGTCGAGAAGTGAAGAGTGTATGTGTGTGTGCGTGTGTGCGTGCGTGTGTGTGTGAGTGTGTGTGTGTGTCCGTTCGGCTTGCAGAGATAAGAACACGGCCGTGGCAAGAAGTCCCTGAATGTCGTAAGAGGCGACTAATGGGTAGGAGTCGAGAGGTGAAGAGTCGATGTGTGTGAGCTTGTATGCGTGTGTGTGTACGTGTGTGAGTGTGTGTGTATATGTGTGTGTGTCCGTTCGGCTTACAGAGATAAGAACACGGCCGAGGGAAGAAGGTTCTGCCTGTCGTCAGAGGCGAATAATGGATAGGAGTCGAGAGGTAAAGAGTGTATGTGTGTGTGTCTGTGTGCGTGCGTGTGTGAGTGTGTGTGTATGTGTGTGTGTGAGCGTGTGTGTTTCCGGTCGGCTCGCAGAGATAAGAACACGGCCGTGGCAAGAAGGACCTGCCTGTCGTAAGAGACGATTAATGGGTAGAAGTCGAGATGTGAAGAGTGAATTTGCGCGTGTATGTGTGCGTGTGTGCGTGCGTGTGTGTGTGAGTGTGTGTGTCCGTTCAGCTTGCAGAGATAAGAATACGGCCGAGGCAAGAAGGCCCTGCCTGTCGTAAGTGGCGACTAATGGGTAGGAGTCGAGAGGTGAAGAGTGTATGTGTGTGTGTGCGTGTGTGTGTGTGCGTGTGTGAGTGTTTGTGTATGTGTGTGTGTGTGTCCGTTTGGCTTGCAGAGATAAGAATACGGCCGTGGCAAGAAGGCCCTGCCTGTCGTAAGAGGCGACTAATGGGTAGGAGTCGAGAGGTGAAGAGTGTATGTGTGTGTGTGTGTGTGCGTGTGTGTGCGTGTGTAAGTGTGTGTGTATGTGTGTGTGTCCGTTTGGCTTGCAGAGATAAGAATACAACCGAGGCAAGAAGGCCCTGCCGGTTGTAAGGGACTTCTAATAAGTAAGAGTCGAGAGTTGAAGAGTGTATGTGTGTGTGCGTGTGTGCGTGTGTGTGTGCGTGTGTCAGTATGTGTGTGTGTTAGTTCGGCCTGCAGAGATAAGAACACGACCGAGGCCAAGAAGGCCCTGCCCATCGTAAGAGGCGACTAATAGGTAGGAGTCGAGAGGTGAAGAGTGTATGTGTGTGTGTGCGTGTGGGCATGTGTGTGTGTGCGTGTGTGAGTATGTGTGTGTGTCCGTTCGGCTTGCAGAACGGTTGGGCTTGTAAGTGTGTGTGTGTGTATGTGTGTGTCTGTTTGGCTTGCAGAGATAAGAATACGGCCGAGGCAAGAAGGCCATGCTTGCTGTAAGGAGCGACTAATGGGTAGGAGTCGAGAGATGAAGAGTGTACGTGTGTGTGCGTGTGTTCGTTTGTGTGTACGTGTGTATGTGTTTGTGCGTGTGTAAGTGTGTGTGTGTGTGTATGGGTGTGTGTGTACGTTCGACTTGCATAGATAAGAATACGGCCGTGGCAAGAAGGCCATGCTTGCTGTAAGGAGCGACTAATTGGTAGGAGTCGAGAGATAAAGAGTGTATGTGTGTGTGTTTATTCCTGTGTGTGTGCGTGTGTAGGTGTGTGTGTGTGTATGTATGTGTGTGTCCGTTCGGCTCACAGAGATAAGAACTCGGCTGTGGCAAGAAGTTCCTGCCTGTCGTAAGATGCGACTAATGGGTAGGAGTCGAGAGGTGAAGAGTGTATGTGTGTGTGCGTGTGTGCGTGTGTGTGTGCGTGTGTGAGTATGTGTGTGTGTCCGTTCGGCTCGCAGAGATTAGAATACGGCCGAGGCAATAAGTCCATGCCTGTCGTAAGAGGCGACTAATGGGTATTAGTCGAGAGGTGAAGAGTGTATTTGTGTGTGTGTGTGCGCGTGTGTGCGTGTGTGTGTGAGTGTGTGCATGTGTGTGTGTGAGTGTGTGTGTGTGTCCGTTCGGCTTGCAGAGATAAGAACACGGCCGTGGCAAGAAGTCCCTGCCTGTCGTAAGAGGCGACTAATGAATAGGAGTCGAGAGGTGAAGAGTGTATGTGTGTGTGTGTGCGTGTGTTTGTGCGTGTGTGAGTGTGTGTGTATATGTGTGTGTGTCCGTTTGGCTTGCAGAGATAAGAATACAGCCGAGGCAAGAAGGCCCTGCCTGTCGTAAGAGAAGAATAATGGGTAGGAGTCGAGAGGTAAAGAGTGTATGTATGTCTGTGCGTGTGTGCGTGCGTGTGTCAGTGTGTGTGTGTATGTGTGTGTGTTAGTGTGTGTGTGTCCGGTCGGCTCACAGAGATGAGAGCACGGCCGTGGCAAGAAGGCCCTGCCTGTCGTAAGAGGCGACTAATGGGTAGGAGTCGAGAGGTGAAGAGTGTATGTGTGTATGTGTGTGCGTGTGTGTCTGTTCGGCTCGCAGAGATTAGAATACGGCCGAGGCAATGAGGCCATGCCTGTCGTAAGAGTCGACTAATGGGTAGGAGTCGAGAGGTGAAGAGTGTATTTGTGTGTGTGTGTGTGTGTGTGTGTGTGTGTGTGCGTGTGTGCGTGTGTGTGTGTCCGTTCGGCTTGCAAAGATAAGAACACGGCCGTGGCAAGAAGTCTATGCCTGTCGTAAGAGGCGACTAAAGGGTAGGAGTCGAGAGATGAAGAGTGTACGTGTGTGTGCGTGTGTTCGTTTGTGTGTACGTGTGTATGTGTTTGTGCGTGTGTAAGTGTGTGTGTGTATGGGTGTGTGTGTCCGTTCGACTTGCATAGATAAGAATACGGCCGTGGCAATAAGGCCATGCTTGCTGTAAGGAGCGACTAATTGGTAGGAGTCGAGAGATAAAGAGTGTATGTGTGTGTGTTTATTCCTGTGTGTGTGCGTGTCTAGGTGTGTGTGTGTGTATGTATGTGTGTGTCCGTTCGGCTCACAGAGATAAGAACTCGGCTGTGGCAAGAAGTTCCTGCCTGTCGTAAGATGCGACTAATGGGTAGGATTCGAGAGGTGAAGAGTGTATGTGTGTATGTGTATGTGTGCGTGTGTGTGTGCGTGTGTGAGTATGTGTGTGTGTCCGTTCGGCTCGCAGAGATTAGAATACGGCCGAGGCAATAAGTCCCTGCCTGTCGTAAGAGGCGACTAATCGGTATTAGTCGAGAGGTGAAGAGTGTATTTATGTGTGTGTGTGCGTGTGTGCGTGTGTGTGTGAGTGTGTGCATGTGTGTGTGTTAGTGTGTGTGTGTCCGGTCGGCTCACAGAGATGAGAGCACGGCCGTGGCAAGAAGGCCCTGCCTGTCGTAAGAGGCGACTAATGGGTAGGAGTCGAGAGGTGAAGAGTGTATGTGTGTGTGTGTGCGTGTGTGCGTGTGTGTGCGTGTGTAAGTGTGTGTGTAAGTGTGTGTGTGTGTATGTGTGTGTGTCTGTTTGGCTTGCAGAGATAAGAATACGGCCGAGGCAAGAAGGCCATGCTTGCTGTAAGGAGCGACTAATGGGTAGGAGTCGAGAGATGAAGAGTGTACGTGTGTGTGCGTGTGTTCGTTTGTGTGTACGTGTGTATGTGTTTGTGCGTGTGTAAGTGTGTGTGTGTATGGGTGTGTGTGTCCGTTCGACTTGCATAGATAAGAATACGGCCGTGGCAAGAAGGCCATGCTTGCTGTAAGGAGCGACTAATTGGTAGGAGTCGAGAGATAAAGAGTGTATGTGTGTGTGTTTATTCCTGTGTGTGTGCGTGTGTAGGTGTGTGTGTGTGTATGTATGTGTGTGTCCGTTCGGCTCACAGAGATCAGAACTCGGCTGTGGCAAGAAGTTCCTGCCTGTCGTAAGATGCGACTAATGGGTAGGAGTCGAGAGGTGAAGAGTGTATGTGTGTGTGCGTGTGTGCGTGTGTGTGTGCGTGTGTGAGTATGTGTGTGTATCCGTTCGGCTCGCAGAGATTAGAATACGGCCGAGGCAATAAGTCCATGCCTGTCGTAAGAGGCGACTAATGGGTATTAGTCGAGAGGTGAAGAGTGTATTTATGTGTGTGTGTGCGTGTGTGTGTGAGTGTGTGCATGTGTGTGTGTTAGTGTGTGTGTGTCCGGTCGGCTCACAGAGATGAGCGCACGGCCGTGGCAAGAAGGCCCTGCCTGTCGTAAGAGGCGACTAATGGGTAGGAGTCGAGAGGTGAAGAGTGTATGTGTGTGTGTGCGTGTGTGCGTGTGTGTGCGTGTGTAAGTGTGTGTGTGTGTATGTGTGTGTGTGTCTGTTTGGCTTGCAGAGATAAGAATACGGCCGAGGCAAGAAGGCCATGCTTGCTGCAAGGAGCGACTAATGGGTAGGAGTCGAGAGATGAAGAGTGTACGTGTGTGTGCGTGTGTTCGTTTGTGTGTACGTGTGTATGTGTTTGTGCGTGTGTAAGTGTGTGTGTGTATGGGTGTGTGTGTCCGTTCGACTTGCATAGATAAGAATACGGCCGTGGCAATAAGGCCATGCTTGCTGTAAGGAGCGACTAATTGGTAGGAGTCGAGAGATAAAGAGTGTATGTGTGTGTGTTTATTCCTGTGTGTGTGCGTGTGTAGGTGTGTGTGTGTGTATGTATGTGTGTGTCCGTTCGGCTCACAGAGATAAGAACTCGGCTGTGGCAAGAAGTTCCTGCCTGTCGTAAGATGCGACTAATGGGTAGGATTCGAGAGGTGAAGAGTGTATGTGTGTATGTGTATGTGTGCGTGTGTGTGTGCGTGTGTGAGTATGTGTGTGTGTCCGTTCGGCTCGCAGAGATTAGAATACGGCCGAGGCAATAAGTCCCTGCCTGTCGTAAGAGGCGACTAATGGGTATTAGTCGAGAGGTGAAGAGTGTATTTATGTGTGTGTGTGCGTGTGTGCGTGTGTGTGTGAGTGTGTGCATGTGTGTGTGTTAGTGTGTGTGTGTCCGGTCGGCTCACAGAGATGAGAGCACGGCCGTGGCAAGAAGGCCCTGCCTGTCGTAAGAGGCGACTAATGGGTAGGAGTCGAGAGGTGAAGAGTGTATGTGTGTGTGTGCGTGTGTGCGTGTGTGTGCGTGTGTAAGTGTGTGTGTAAGTGTGTGTGTGTATGTGTGTGTGTCTGTTTGGCTTGCAGAGATAAGAATACGGCCGAGGCAAGAAGGCCATGCTTGCTGTAAGGAGCGACTAATGGGTAGGAGTCGAGAGATGAAGAGTGTACGTGTGTGTGCGTGTGTTCGTTTGTGTGTACGTGTGTATGTGTTTGTGCGTGTGTAAGTGTGTGTGTGTATGGGTGTGTGTGTCCGTTCGACTTGCATAGATAAGAATACGGCCGTGGCAAGAAGGCCATGCTTGCTGTAAGGAGCGACTAATTGGTAGGAGTCGAGAGATAAAGAGTGTATGTGTGTGTGTGTGTGTGTTTATTCCTTTGTGTGTGCGTGTGTAAGTGTGTGTGTGTGTGTATGTATGTGTGTGTCCGTTCGGCTCACAGAGATAAGAACTCGGCCGTGGCAAGAAGTTCCTGCCTATCGTAAGATGCGGCTAATAGGTAGGAGTCGAGAGGTGAAGAGTGTATGTGTGTGTGCGTGTGTCCGTGTGTGTGTGCGTGTGTGAGTATGTGTGTGTGTCCGTTCGGCTCGCAGAGATTAGAATACGGCCGAGGCAATAAGTCCATGCCTGTCGTAAGAGGCGACTAATGGGTATTAGTCGAGAGGTGAAGAGTGCATTTGTGTGTGTGTGTGCGTGTGTGCGTGTGTGTTTGAGTGTATGCGTGTGTGTGTGTGAATGTGTGTGTGTCCGTTCGGCTTGCAGAGATAAGAACACGGCCGTGGCAAGAAGTCCCTGCCTGTCGTAAGAGGAGAATAATGGGTAGAAGTCGAGAGGTGAAGAGTGTATGTGTGTGTGTGTGCGTTTGTGCGTGCCTGTGTGAGTGTGTGTGTGTATGTGTGTGTGTCCGTTCGGCTTGCAGAGATAAGAAAACGGCCGAGGTAAGAGGGCCCTGCCTGTCGTAAGAGGCGACTAATAGGTAGGAGTCGAGAGGTGAAGAATATATGTGTGTGTGCGTGTGTGCGTGTTTGTGTGTGTGTGAGTGTATGTGTGTGTGCGTATGTACGTGCGTGTGTGCGTGTGTGTGTGTGAGTGTGTGTGTGTGTATGTGTGTGTGTGTCCCTTCGCTCGCAGAGATGAGAAAACAGCGGTGGCAAGAAGACCATGCCTGTCGTAAGAGGCGACTAATGGATAGGAGTCGAGAGGTGGAGAGTGTGTGCGTGTGCGTGTGCGTATGTGTGTGTGTGTGCGTGTGTGTGTCCGTTCGGCTTGCAGAGATAAGAACACGGCCGTGGCAAGAACTCCCTGCCTATCGTAAGAGGAGAATAATGGGTAGAAGTCGAGAGGTGAAGAGTGTATGTGTGTGTGTGTGTGTGCGTGTGTGCGTGTGTGTGCGTGTGTAAGTGTGTGTATGTATGTGTGTGTGTCTGTTTGGCTTGCATAGATAAGAACACGACCGAGGCAAGAAGGCCCTGCCTATCGTAAGAGGAGAATAATGGGTAGAAGTCGAGAGGTGAAGAGTGTATGTGTGTGTGTGTGCGTTTGTGCGTGCCTGTGTGAGTGTGTGTGTGTATGTGTGTGTGTCCGTTCGGCTTGCAGAGATAAGAAAACGGCCGAGGTAAGAGGGCCCTGCCTGTCGTAAGAGGCGACTAATAGGTAGGAGTCGAGAGGTGAAGAATATATGTGTGTGTGCGTGTGTGCGTGTTTGTGTGTGTGTGAGTGTATGTGTGTGTGCGTATGTACGTGCGTGTGTGCGTGTGTGTGTGTGAGTGTGTGTGTGTGTATGTGTGTGTGTGTCCCTTCGCTCGCAGAGATGAGAAAACAGCGGTGGCAAGAAGACCATGCCTGTCGTAAGAGGCGACTAATGGATAGGAGTCGAGAGGTGGAGAGTGTGTGCGTGTGCGTGTGCGTATGTGTGTGTGTGTGCGTGTGTGTGTCCGTTCGGCTTGCAGAGATAAGAACACGGCCGTGGCAAGAACTCCCTGCCTATCGTAAGAGGAGAATAATGGGTAGAAGTCGAGAGGTGAAGAGTGTATGTGTGTGTGTGTGCGTTTGTGCGTGCCTGTGTGAGTGTGTGTGTGTATGTGTGTGTGTGTGAGTGTGT
>NW_027311885.1:6452500-6472500 GCF_040954645.1 Diabrotica undecimpunctata
ATGTCCAATATGCAGATGTCCCAAATGTCTAATGAGCATGCGCAACAAAGTCACGCTATTTGTTTAATAAAAAACGTTTTTAAATGTAAAAGAAAGAATACACGAGTACCTAGAAAAAATATTACACAGTACAAGCATTGTACAAATTATGTAAACTTATAATTTTAGATGAGAAGCCGAACATGAAGCATCAGTGCCCTCCGTAATTAATATTTGGAAATCAACAACAACAACAATTGACAACGTTAGACGCTGAATAACTAAGGGTAAGCAAATGATTGTAAATTTTTGCTTTAAAGAAAAGAATATAAAAATATGTAAAATTTGATTGTTGTAAGTATCAGAAGTCATAAGTTTGTGCAATATGCGGACAAAATAATAAATTTATCAATTTATTATTATTAGATAACAATTTCCTGTTGTTTGTTTGAGAATTGTCGATCTTCTAATAGTATGAATTTATTTTACATAATAATTAAAAGAAATACCAAATGTTTAGTAATTGTTTTTACATTAAGAATAAAGAGATTATAAATAATAGATAAATAACAAAAATTATTATACAGGGCGGATAAAATGAAGATTTTACATATAGGTTTAACCAAAATGTTCTTGTACAGGGTGTTTATAAAACTTAAGTAAATATAATAGCCCTAAGTAATGTTACATCTCTTTCCAAGGCCTACCCAGGAGGCAATACGTCAACATTATATGACATATTCGTGGATATATCAAAGAATATTGAAGTATTGGAGATGCTTACGGCCTCGTTAAGATTCCCCGCCATATGTCTCAATATACAGAGCATAGAAAGACATAAGACAGGCCTACGGTATTTGGGCCCATCCATGCTTTGCTTATGTAGAAATCACATATAAGTAGTGTAAGGCCCAGTAAATATCTTTTAGTGATCTGTGCAGAGTATCTTTTGGGTATCAGGCCGCTAACGAACACATAGCTCCGGAGTTAACCAGACCGGTTCATTAAGTAGACAGTGACTCATAGCAGATATCTTTTGGTGATTTATCTGAGCATCTTTTAAGATTTTTTATTATACAGAGGTGTGGTCAGGGCTTAGTTCAAGGTAAGGCTCAGTAAATATCTTTTAGTGATCTGTGCAGAGTATCTTTTGGGTATCAGGCAGCTAACAAACACATAGCTCCGGAGTTAACCAGACAGGTTCATTAAGTAGCCAGTGACTCATAACAGATATCTTTTGGTGATTTATCTGAGCATCTTTTAAGATTTTTATTATACAGAGGTGTGGTCAGACCTTAGTTCAACGGCTACTACTTTGGGGTAGTCTACCACTGACTAAATAGTACTGACTCTTGGGAAGGTTATCAGGGATTAAAGCTAAAAGGTTTTTACACTTAAATATGTAGATATTCTTCATAAACAAAGCGTGGATAATGTCAAAATATAACCTATGCAAAAAAGTACAGTAGCTCTTAAATATTTTTTAAAAATGGTAGATAGCATTTTTTAACATTGAAAATAAGATAACATTCTGAAATTTTGAATATTGTTGATGTTTTTTAAATTGAATGATAATTTTCAAAACAAATCATTTTACATAAAAAAGTAATTAGCGAGGCATTTTTAAGATTTGAATGTCGAATTTAGTGTCTTTAAGTTGTATGTAAGCATTGGAACTGGCTACATTTTCAATTTGTTCTAACATTTTTGCCATATTGACATCTGCACTAGTTGTTGTCGAAATAGGATGATTGAAATTGTCATTTAACGCCACAATACGGATTCTGTCACCCTTTTTGTAGCCAATTTGCTTTTTTATATCGTTAAGAGCAGAGTCTAATTTCTTTTTCAAAGAGTCTTGATTAAGACCACCACCTACATAGTTTTCACAGCACAGTTGGAAAGTGCACTGATGAGCATTGAATTTTTTAATTTCTCGTTGATTTATAATATTTACAGACCACATTTTGATACGTGTGTACTCTATGAGTGTTCAACTGTGAATGAAGAGATTTTGACATGTGACACACTATTAACAGCAATCTAAGAGGCCTTGTAGCCTAGAGGCAGGGTATCCATACACTCATCATTATGTACAATTTTTCGTTTTTTGTAGTCCATCTTGAATGTCTTCGATACCCTTTTTTTCGTCACTATGTCTTTAGTGTGGACATCGCGGCATATTTGGTCATATGTGAGCTTGATTTGTTTGGTGGGGTCGTGTATGATAGCAGTCATAGCGGAGGCTTTGAGTACTAGGCTGTTCTCGTAGTTTAAAGTAAAGCCCTTGATTTTAGTCACCTCTTTGCCCTCGACTGTTTTGTAGTAATAACTTTTTGGTCCAGTAGCCTGCCATTCTACAATATAATCATCTGACCCAAGCTCATCGCTCCAATCGCCCAACATTTCACCTGTTTCGACAGTGTTTAGGCCATCATCAATATAAACAACGGAGTCTGTGTCGAAATAAGCTACAGCCTCTCCTAACCTATCAATCATATCGTACAGTCTCAGACGAGCGTTACTTGTCGTAAATAAAGCCACAAAAATATTTGTAGATGCGGGGTCTTCTACAAATACGTCCTTGTAATCATATGAGACTTGGGCTATATGATCGTTAACAAATATCACATTAGTTATGTTAATCTTATCATCCATCAAGAGCTCATACCATCTTTTGAGGTCCACAACATACTCTGTCTGTTTCATATTCATTCTTTGCCCAAACTTGCCCCATAGACTATTCAAGCATAGTTTAGCGACTGCTCGTTTACCAAGATTTGGAGATATCTTCTCCAAGTCTAAGTCTATGCCCATTTGTTCTTTTACAACCCGAGCGTATTCTTCGTTTGAGGCATATGTATGTGGACTAGTTTCTAATTTTATTTTCATAAAATCTTTGACATAGCCCTTAAATAAATCCGTCGAAGTTTGTTCAAAATTCCACACCTCGTACACTTTCAACATTTTATACCCCTTTTCTAGGGCTTTATTGATCTCTAGAGTCGTCCACATACCTTTTAATGCGCGTTCTGAGTCATCATGATCACAATGTTCGCAATCTTCCAAGGCGCATTGATTACACAACGGAAACATTAATTTGTCAGTTTTGACAGGTAGGACTGGGTGATATAAGTTGGTAGGTGGTAGTATTTGACAATGTACTAGGCCAAACCACGAGGGGTTGTATGATTCAGGTGCATGTATTTTAACAGGGTGGCCAATGGGGTAGCGGTCATAATACTGTACAGTAGGGTAAAGCGATACAATATCTATATATCTAAGCTTTTTATCAGTCACATTTAGTTTTATGGCGTTTGTTCGTCCTCCAAAGAATGCTTCACGAGGCTTTAAGGGTTCAACAATTTGAGGGCTCGGTGCATTTTTACATTCTTTTGATTTTAACCATTCACATTCCCACATTTCTACTAATTTGTAACCAGCTTCTTTTATTTGTGCGGCTCTCCTCAGTGTTCGTTCGTACAAGTTGCTCATTGACTCATTGTTGACATGATTAATTGTGTTGGGTGCAAAACACTCGGGGTGGCCATGCCAGAAACAACCGTGGTACTGGTACACAGTATTTGTACAGGCATCATAGCCATCCACTTTTGCACCACAGATCGTAATTTCGCCTCCATTAAGAGCATGTTGTACGTCTGGAAACTGACTGAGCCACTTTATGGATGCTTCACTGTACGTATCCTTAAGATCCTGTTTTACAACCCCAATAGTATTTGGTTGCAGATATTTGGCCCTATATATAGCCATACAAACACTAGCAATGGTCAGATATTGGAACGGGTCTATGTTAGCGATCCCCAAAAATTCTTTACGAAATTCCAAACAACCTCTTCGTAGAATATCTACATCTGAATCGCAGTAGGTATGTAGCTCCCTCTGAAAATCAAACTCATCGTTTTTATGGTCCTCATACCATTCGAGGAAAGCTGTACGTTGCTTCTCTTTCATGGTATTGGGACCATAATATTTAGGGCTTGGTAAAGCCCCAACATATTGTTGGTTCTCAGGCACATTAAAAAAATGTGGAAAATACCCCTTCTTCAACTCTGCCAATCCAAACGTTTTGGGGAATTCTGCCAGAGGACCGCTTACGAAATTCGAACTATCAATTATTTTTAATTTAATAGCAGGTACTTCTAGCAGCATCAGTTTTGACCCATTGTAGATGGTGTACGGTTTTATCGTGTTTTCTACACAGTATTTCAAAATAAAATACGAGTCGTAACTTTTCCCGTTATGGGCAATTGCTGTATAACCCCTGTGTTTCTCATAAATTAACCATTTACAGAACTCATCATTGTCTTTGAAAACAAATTTATTACCATTAAAATCGTGGGCTATTACCAAGTTCGGTATGTGTATACCTGTGTCTTGCATTGCTTCATAATCGAAAAATAAATATTTTTCTGTATATGTGCAACGGTTTATGGGTGTGTTAGAGAGGCCGTTGCATTGACATGGATATTTACATGTAACAGTTGTTTTATAATGCTTCCGACAACCCATATTTTCTTCATTACTACGATTATTACATACACACGGTACTTCGCAAATTCCTCCTTTGGCGGGTTTTTTCATCATATAGCAATGATGCGTAGCTATCTCTACGAATGTGTTACAATTCCTGCACATCGAGTAGCCGCACACATGCTCATTGGCTCTTTTACATACTTTATTGCACTTTTCACATTTAAATACTTCTTTGCACATTGCTTCGTGATTATGCATGCATTCAATATTAAAGCAGAAGCGGTTACATAATTCGCAAAGGATCTTTGTGTGCGTCGACAAGTCGTGTTCTGGATGCTTGCAGATTGTACACAGAGGTGCTTTCTTGCACTTGTGCTTATTTGAGCCCTGATAAGGTGTATCGCACTTTGTACAGTAAAAATGTGTGCCATACAACCCTTTCAAACTGTTGATTACATCGAAGTGGTTACCGTTTTTATATAGATAAATTTTGTTTGTTTTTTCGGGACCCTCGTATATGATTGTGTTGAAATTTTCAGCGCAGATGATCTTAATTTGCACATTCAACAGTTCTTCGGCCTTCTTAAAATCATCCAAAGTAAAGCCGTCGACATAGCAACCACCCAATAGACCACAAAGTTTTTCCGCCAAAACAGTCTGTAATGTTCGGCCATCACGTATGCTCTGAGTATCCCTTTTGATCAATTTGTGACCCAAAATCTCGTTTGTGATGTATGTAAGAGCCGTTACGATTGCTCTAGCCCCACAAAGATTATCAGTATTAACAATCCGTGTAATGCTCTTTTTGGTTCGACGATCCTCTGACAAATTTATCATTCTACGACGACCGCTACCCCTAGGCATCTTGAAAATTTGAATATCGAATTTCGTGTCACCCAAAAGAACAGTATCGTTAGATGTTAATATGTTTTCAACTTGTTGTAATAAATTATCCATATTGTCTTCTGTGGTCACTTTTGTCGATATAGGGTGATTGAACTTGTCATTACGTGCAATTACGCGGATTTTATCCCCTTTTTTGTAGCCACCCTGTTTCTTTGCATCATTCAGCGCATCCTCCAACAGAGCTTTCAAGTTCTCTTCGCCGCGGCTAGGAGAACCGCCTGTATGCTGCTCGCAAGAGAGCTGAAAACTATGTAGGTACGCACAAAATGTAGTTATGAATCTACGCGCTAAAACCTTCAATGACCAATTTTGAACCATTTCGAAAATTATCAAAATTAGAAATTTAAAAATCAAAAAAACTTTACAATTTTTCAAAAAAACTAAAAATTTAAAATGTAATATCTATTTTTCAAAAAAAATGCACACTTACTGTAAAGGCTGATAAGAGCAAGAGCTGATAAGAGAGAGAGCACGTCTTAACGCCAGGGGTGACTGATAAGAAATGAGAGTAAATCATCTTTTGCGGGCCTTTTATACGTTTTCACCCTAGGTCACGTGACACTCTATGATAAGGAAAAGGGGTAGTACTGTTTGAGAAAAAACAGGGGTGTTTATTTTCAATTTTACATAAAAACAGCTGTATAAAGTATTTAAAACATATCAGTTAGTCTTTTTACGAAATCCCGGTTGTAAATTATCTATATTTTCGAGTTGCGGCTAGCTATTATCATATTGTGATAAAGCAATTAAAACCG
This sequence comes from Diabrotica undecimpunctata, assembly GCF_040954645.1. Classification (NCBI taxonomy): domain Eukaryota; kingdom Metazoa; phylum Arthropoda; class Insecta; order Coleoptera; family Chrysomelidae; genus Diabrotica; species Diabrotica undecimpunctata. Next base: position 6,458,635 of record NW_027311885.1, read on the forward strand.
AGTTTATTCAAAATAATAAAAGTATGTACATTTATAATTAATTATTAGAACAAAACAAAATCTATTTTGCCAAAAACGACGATCATTTTTTCAGAAAATAATATTAAAATTTAGGGCGTTGTACCGCTTCGGGAGAACTCGTAGCACTTCGGCTAGAAAATCTTTGCAAAATTAACAAGATCTTACCTGTCGACGAGAATTACGTCATCGCTACTTTTAGGCAAAGATAGTGCCGTGTGCAAAACATACTTGTGTTTTATCAAGGTATTATGTCAAACGGTTAAGATAGGTGATGTCATTGATATTTTTAGATAATGACGCGGGCGCGGCGTTTTGGTTATGTAGAAAATAAAAAGGCATGCTAAATTCCATATTATTTTATTTGTTAAATTAATACATATTACATGTTATTCTTGAAGGAAGGCGTCGGTTAGTGAGATGATGACTTCTGAAGTATTCCGTTTTCTTAGTAGCCGCTAGATGGAGACAATTAATGAATAAGCTCTAGATAACGCAATTCACTTATTATTTCTTCTGCTTCTTTTCCATTTAGAGCATCGCTTTTCGAAAGAATTTTGAGGCCTTCTACAAGTATATTTGGATCGTTATTTTCGTTATAGAGGGTCCATATTTTTTCCACTTCGTCAAGTAACTGTTTGTCGACAGCACTCAGATCCTCAATACGAATTTTATTTTCCTGCTGTATGTCTGGTGTATCTTGAACATTGTTGTGTCTTTTAGACTTTTGATGTACTGACATTGACGCATCGTGGTCATGTATTTCGACCTTTCTTGTAATACCATTTACGGTCTGTGGTCTTCTTCTACACAGGTGTTCCGATGCAGCGTGGTCACGTGATTCGTCATTTCTTACGTTAGAATGTAAAGTCTGTGGTTTTTTTCTTTTAGCTGGATACATGGGCTTAATAATTTTTTCGTATTTAACGGTGTGAGATTGGTGACGTAGCCTGCCTCGTCCGTCCTTGTGGGCACCTGATATATCTAGCATAGATTTGTAGATTTTTTGATCGGCTAGTGTGTATTGTAGAGGGTTTTTGGAAAAAAGCAATTCGTATAAACCAGGTGTAGCTTTAAAAATGTGTGAATCCATTTGAATGTTATCTTTATCAAAATCAATGGGATGAGTTCCAAACTTCCAGTCACCGGTAGACCAATTAAATCTCGGACCGTATACTTGGTCGATGTTCCCCACATCTTGGATATATTTTTTAAGATAAGGGTAGGCATCATTACCCTTCACGGCTTGAGTACGTCGAACTTCCTCGGAAGTGAGGTGTTTTGTTTGAATATTTTGTGCTTCGTCTTCTTCGAGATCTGGTGTTTTATTAGTGTTGGTTTCATTTGTGTAGTTGAGTATTTCATTAAGAGGTGTAGTTACTGGTTTTAACGTCGATTCTAGTAGCTCTTTTTGATCAATTTGCATCCTTTTGAGATCATTATACTTTGCCCTCACAATTGCGGCGAGTCTTTTTACTTGAACTGCTCTGTTTGACGACATCTTAACAAATGATGTCATAGTTTTCATCTCCTGTATTTATACCCTCTGCTACCCTCTGTTACCCTCTGCTACCCTCTGCTTGCATGTCGCTGACGGCGTCTGAACTGTTAGCGTGCCACTGATGGCGCCTGCTATGTTCTGCAAACCTCTGTTACACTCTGTGTGTCTCTGTGTAAGTCTGCATCCGTCTGTTAGTATATAGACATTGGCCTATTAACACTTTATTTGATTCTCTTTTATGATTTTTCTTTTAAACAATACCATTCTTGAAAAAGACAGAAAAGATTTTATTTCACGTTCAAAGCGTCTATGTATCTATTGATACGTATTTCGCTTTAATAAAGCTCATCAGAATAGTTATTCATAGCCGTTCTTAACGTGAAAAATAAAATTCTCTGTCTTATTAGAAGTAACAATAACATGACTTCGTTATGGACGCAATAGCGACATCTGATAGAAAAATCGGTAAGATAGTTTCGAAACAAATTCAGATTTCTGCTTTAATCTGGAGCCTTCTAAAAATTGCAAGACATGACCAGACGATGATAAAGCTGTTAAAGAAGACATGGGGAATCTAAAATTTGCATTCCACGACATGTCTATTCATCTAGGCAGAAATCCTAACGAATTTGTTTCTTGTACTCATACAGAGTAGATCCGAAGAAAATGAAAAAGACAGAAAAGATTTTATTTCACGTTCAAAGCGTCTATGTATCTATTGATACGTATTTCGCTTTAATAAAGCTCATCAGAATAGTTATTCATAGCCGTTCTTAACGTGAAAAATAAAATTCTCTGTCTTATTAGAAGTAACAATAACATGACTTCGTTATGGACGCAATAGCGACATCTGATAGAAAAATCGGTAAGATAGTTTCGAAACAAATTCAGATTTCTGCTTTAATCTGGAGCCTTCTAAAAATTGCAAGACATGACCAGACGATGATAAAGCTGTTAAAGAAGACATGGGGAATCTAAAATTTGCATTCCACGACATGTCTATTCATCTAGGCAGAAATCCTAACGAATTTGTTTCTTGTACTCATACAGAGTAGATCCGAAGAAAATGAAAAAGACAGAAAAGATTTTATTTCACGTTCAAAGCGTCTATGTATCTATTGATACGTATTTCGCTTTAATAAAGCTCATCAGAATAGTTATTCATAGCCGTTCTTAACGTGAAAAATAAAATTCTCTGTCTTATTAGAAGTAACAATAACATGACTTCGTTATGGACGCAATAGCGACATCTGATAGAAAAATCGGTAAGATAGTTTCGAAACAAATTCGGATTTCTGCTTTAATCTGGAGCCTTCTAAAAATTGCAAGACATGACCAGACGATGATAAAGCTGTTAAAGAAGACATGGGGAATCTAAAATTTGCATTCCACGACATGTCTATTCATCTAGGCAGAAATCCTAACGAATTTGTTTCTTGTACTCATATAGAGTAGATCCGAAGAAAATGAAAAAGACAGAAAAGATTTTATTTCACGTTCAAAGCGTCTATGTATCTATTGATACGTATTTCGCTTTAATAAAGCTCATCAGAATAGTTATTCATAGCCGTTCTTAACGTGAAAAATAAAATTCTCTGTCTTATTAGAAGTAACAATAACATGACTTCGTTATGGACGCAATAGCGACATCTGATAGAAAAATCGGTAAGATAGTTTCGAAACAAATTCAGATTTCTGCTTTAATCTGGAGCCTTCTAAAAATTGCAAGACATGACCAGACGATGATAAAGCTGTTAAAGAAGACATGGGGAATCTAAAATTTGCATTCCACGACATGTCTATTCATCTAGGCAGAAATCCTAACGAATTTGTTTCTTGTACTCATATAGAGTAGATCCGAAGAAAATGAAAAAGACAGAAAAGATTTTATTTCACGTTCAAAGCGTCTATGTATCTATTGATACGTATTTCGCTTTAATAAAGCTCATCAGAATAGTTATTCATAGCCGTTCTTAACGTGAAAAATAAAATTCTCTGTCTTATTAGAAGTAACAATAACATGACTTCGTTATGGACGCAATAGCGACATCTGATAGAAAAATCGGTAAGATAGTTTCGAAACAAATTCAGATTTCTGCTTTAATCTGGAGCCTTCTAAAAATTGCAAGACATGACCAGACGATGATAAAGCTGTTAAAGAAGACATGGGGAATCTAAAATTTGCATTCCACGACATGTCTATTCATCTAGGCAGAAATCCTAACGAATTTGTTTCTTGTACTCATACAGAGTAGATCCGAAGAAAATGAAAAAGACAGAAAAGATTTTATTTCACGTTCAAAGCGTCTATGTATCTATTGATACGTATTTCGCTTTAATAAAGCTCATCAGAATAGTTATTCATAGCCGTTCTTAACGTGAAAAATAAAATTCTCTGTCTTATTAGAAGTAACAATAACATGACTTCGTTATGGACGCAATAGCGACATCTGATAGAAAAATCGGTAAGATAGTTTCGAAACAAATTCAGATTTCTGCTTTAATCTGGAGCCTTCTAAAAATTGCAAGACATGACCAGACGATGATAAAGCTGTTAAAGAAGACATGGGGAATCTAAAATTTGCATTCCACGACATGTCTATTCATCTAGGCAGAAATCCTAACGAATTTGTTTCTTGTACTCATACAGAGTAGATCCGAAGAAAATGAAAAAGACAGAAAAGATTTTATTTCACGTTCAAAGCGTCTATGTATCTATTGATACGTATTTCGCTTTAATAAAGCTCATCAGAATAGTTATTCATAGCCGTTCTTAACGTGAAAAACAGCTTCTTTAGTCAGCCTTCAGTCTTCTTTAACAGCTTTATCATCGTCTGGTCATGTCTTGCAATTTTTAGAAGGCTCCAGATTAAAGCAGAAATCTGAATTTGTTTCGAAACTATCTTACCGATTTTTCTATCAGATGTCGCTATTGCGTCCATAACGAAGTCATGTTATTGTTACTTCTAATAAGACAGAGAATTTTATTTTTCACGTTAAGAACGGCTATGAATAACTATTCTGATGAGCTTTATTAAAGCGAAATACGTATCAATAGATACATAGACGCTTTGAACGTGAAATAAAATCTTTTCTGTCTTTTTCATTTTCTTCGGATCTACTCTGTATGAGTACAAGAAACAAATTCGTTAGGATTTCTGCCTAGATGAATAGACATGTCGTGGAATGCAAATTTTAGATTCCCCATGTCTTCTTTAACAGCTTTATCATCGTCTGGTCATGTCTTGCAATTTTTAGAAGGCTCCAGATTAAAGCAGAAATCTGAATTTGTTTCGAAACTATCTTACCGATTTTTCTATCAGATGTCGCTATTGCGTCCATAACGAAGTCATGTTATTGTTACTTCTAATAAGACAGAGAATTTTATTTTTCACGTTAAGAACGGCTATGAATAACTATTCTGATGAGCTTTATTAAAGCGAAATACGTATCAATAGATACATAGACGCTTTGAACGTGAAATAAAATCTTTTCTGTCTTTTTCATTTTCTTCGGATCTACTCTGTATGAGTACAAGAAACAAATTCGTTAGGATTTCTGCCTAGATGAATAGACATGTCGTGGAATGCAAATTTTAGATTCCCCATGTCTTCTTTAACAGCTTTATCATCGTCTGGTCATGTCTTGCAATTTTTAGAAGGCTCCAGATTAAAGCAGAAATCTGAATTTGTTTCGAAACTATCTTACCGATTTTTCTATCAGATGTCGCTATTGCGTCCATAACGAAGTCATGTTATTGTTACTTCTAATAAGACAGAGAATTTTATTTTTCACGTTAAGAACGGCTATGAATAACTATTCTGATGAGCTTTATTAAAGCGAAATACGTATCAATAGATACATAGACGCTTTGAACGTGAAATAAAATCTTTTCTGTCTTTTTCATTTTCTTCGGATCTACTCTGTATGAGTACAAGAAACAAATTCGTTAGGATTTCTGCCTAGATGAATAGACATGTCGTGGAATGCAAATTTTAGATTCCCCATGTCTTCTTTAACAGCTTTATCATCGTCTGGTCATGTCTTGCAATTTTTAGAAGGCTCCAGATTAAAGCAGAAATCTGAATTTGTTTCGAAACTATCTTACCGATTTTTCTATCAGATGTCGCTATTGCGTCCATAACGAAGTCATGTTATTGTTACTTCTAATAAGACAGAGAATTTTATTTTTCACGTTAAGAACGGCTATGAATAACTATTCTGATGAGCTTTATTAAAGCGAAATACGTATCAATAGATACATAGACGCTTTGAACGTGAAATAAAATCTTTTCTGTCTTTTTCATTTTCTTCGGATCTACTCTGTATGAGTACAAGAAACAAATTCGTTAGGATTTCTGCCTAGATGAATAGACATGTCGTGGAATGCAAATTTTAGATTCCCCATGTCTTCTTTAACAGCTTTATCATCGTCTGGTCATGTCTTGCAATTTTTAGAAGGCTCCAGATTAAAGCAGAAATCTGAATTTGTTTCGAAACTATCTTACCGATTTTTCTATCAGATGTCGCTATTGCGTCCATAACGAAGTCATGTTATTGTTACTTCTAATAAGACAGAGAATTTTATTTTTCACGTTAAGAACGGCTATGAATAACTATTCTGATGAGCTTTATTAAAGCGAAATACGTATCAATAGATACATAGACGCTTTGAACGTGAAATAAAATCTTTTCTGTCTTTTTCATTTTCTTCGGATCTACTCTGTATGAGTACAAGAAACAAATTCGTTAGGATTTCTGCCTAGATGAATAGACATGTCGTGGAATGCAAATTTTAGATTCCCCATGTCTTCTTTAACAGCTTTATCATCGTCTGGTCATGTCTTGCAATTTTTAGAAGGCTCCAGATTAAAGCAGAAATCTGAATTTGTTTCGAAACTATCTTACCGATTTTTCTATCAGATGTCGCTATTGCGTCCATAACGAAGTCATGTTATTGTTACTTCTAATAAGACAGAGAATTTTATTTTTCACGTTAAGAACGGCTATGAATAACTATTCTGATGAGCTTTATTAAAGCGAAATACGTATCAATAGATACATAGACGCTTTGAACGTGAAATAAAATCTTTTCTGTCTTTTTCATTTTCTTCGGATCTACTCTGTATGAGTACAAGAAACAAATTCGTTAGGATTTCTGCCTAGATGAATAGACATGTCGTGGAATGCAAATTTTAGATTCCCCATGTCTTCTTTAACAGCTTTATCATCGTCTGGTCATGTCTTGCAATTTTTAGAAGGCTCCAGATTAAAGCAGAAATCTGAATTTGTTTCGAAACTATCTTACCGATTTTTCTATCAGATGTCGCTATTGCGTCCATAACGAAGTCATGTTATTGTTACTTCTAATAAGACAGAGAATTTTATTTTTCACGTTAAGAACGGCTATGAATAACTATTCTGATGAGCTTTATTAAAGCGAAATACGTATCAATAGATACATAGACGCTTTGAACGTGAAATAAAATCTTTTCTGTCTTTTTCATTTTCTTCGGATCTACTCTGTATGAGTACAAGAAACAAATTCGTTAGGATTTCTGCCTAGATGAATAGACATGTCGTGGAATGCAAATTTTAGATTCCCCATGTCTTCTTTAACAGCTTTATCATCGTCTGGTCATGTCTTGCAATTTTTAGAAGGCTCCAGATTAAAGCAGAAATCTGAATTTGTTTCGAAACTATCTTACCGATTTTTCTATCAGATGTCGCTATTGCGTCCATAACGAAGTCATGTTATTGTTACTTCTAATAAGACAGAGAATTTTATTTTTCACGTTAAGAACGGCTATGAATAACTATTCTGATGAGCTTTATTAAAGCGAAATACGTATCAATAGATACATAGACGCTTTGAACGTGAAATAAAATCTTTTCTGTCTTTTTCATTTTCTTCGGATCTACTCTGTATGAGTACAAGAAACAAATTCGTTAGGATTTCTGCCTAGATGAATAGACATGTCGTGGAATGCAAATTTTAGATTCCCCATGTCTTCTTTAACAGCTTTATCATCGTCTGGTCATGTCTTGCAATTTTTAGAAGGCTCCAGATTAAAGCAGAAATCTGAATTTGTTTCGAAACTATCTTACCGATTTTTCTATCAGATGTCGCTATTGCGTCCATAACGAAGTCATGTTATTGTTACTTCTAATAAGACAGAGAATTTTATTTTTCACGTTAAGAACGGCTATGAATAACTATTCTGATGAGCTTTATTAAAGCGAAATACGTATCAATAGATACATAGACGCTTTGAACGTGAAATAAAATCTTTTCTGTCTTTTTCATTTTCTTCGGATCTACTCTGTATGAGTACAAGAAACAAATTCGTTAGGATTTCTGCCTAGATGAATAGACATGTCGTGGAATGCAAATTTTAGATTCCCCATGTCTTCTTTAACAGCTTTATCATCGTCTGGTCATGTCTTGCAATTTTTAGAAGGCTCCAGATTAAAGCAGAAATCTGAATTTGTTTCGAAACTATCTTACCGATTTTTCTATCAGATGTCGCTATTGCGTCCATAACGAAGTCATGTTATTGTTACTTCTAATAAGACAGAGAATTTTATTTTTCACGTTAAGAACGGCTATGAATAACTATTCTGATGAGCTTTATTAAAGCGAAATACGTATCAATAGATACATAGACGCTTTGAACGTGAAATAAAATCTTTTCTGTCTTTTTCATTTTCTTCGGATCTACTCTGTATGAGTACAAGAAACAAATTCGTTAGGATTTCTGCCTAGATGAATAGACATGTCGTGGAATGCAAATTTTAGATTCCCCATGTCTTCTTTAACAGCTTTATCATCGTCTGGTCATGTCTTGCAATTTTTAGAAGGCTCCAGATTAAAGCAGAAATCTGAATTTGTTTCGAAACTATCTTACCGATTTTTCTATCAGATGTCGCTATTGCGTCCATAACGAAGTCATGTTATTGTTACTTCTAATAAGACAGAGAATTTTATTTTTCACGTTAAGAACGGCTATGAATAACTATTCTGATGAGCTTTATTAAAGCGAAATACGTATCAATAGATACATAGACGCTTTGAACGTGAAATAAAATCTTTTCTGTCTTTTTCATTTTCTTCGGATCTACTCTGTATGAGTACAAGAAACAAATTCGTTAGGATTTCTGCCTAGATGAATAGACATGTCGTGGAATGCAAATTTTAGATTCCCCATGTCTTCTTTAACAGCTTTATCATCGTCTGGTCATGTCTTGCAATTTTTAGAAGGCTCCAGATTAAAGCAGAAATCTGAATTTGTTTCGAAACTATCTTACCGATTTTTCTATCAGATGTCGCTATTGCGTCCATAACGAAGTCATGTTATTGTTACTTCTAATAAGACAGAGAATTTTATTTTTCACGTTAAGAACGGCTATGAATAACTATTCTGATGAGCTTTATTAAAGCGAAATACGTATCAATAGATACATAGACGCTTTGAACGTGAAATAAAATCTTTTCTGTCTTTTTCATTTTCTTCGGATCTACTCTGTATGAGTACAAGAAACAAATTCGTTAGGATTTCTGCCTAGATGAATAGACATGTCGTGGAATGCAAATTTTAGATTCCCCATGTCTTCTTTAACAGCTTTATCATCGTCTGGTCATGTCTTGCAATTTTTAGAAGGCTCCAGATTAAAGCAGAAATCTGAATTTGTTTCGAAACTATCTTACCGAATACCATTCTTATCTGATATCCTTTACAAAATGACTGCGGTTTCTTGTTTGTTTCAACACAAAGATATAAATTTCGAATTTCGACCTGAAAATGTAACAGTCTTTGATATTCTTTTATCTTTATTGGTTGCTTGAACATGGCTGAGTGCGAGTTTCTTGTTCAAATTAACATTTTATCTGAAAATTTTCAATTCGTTACCATAAATCTGATTCAATTCACACAAGATCTTGACTTTGTGTTGATTACGTTCGCAATAAATAATTTCGTCTACAGTGGTGAGATATGGCTAGGTAATAATTATGGTGAGGGCGACTTGCTTCAATTGCAGTTTTCTATAGATGGACAGATATTTTACATCGAGAACTTGTATGTGAACGAGGGTGAAACGATGGAAGTATTCGTAGAAGATGGCTATTTTACCTTTGGCACTGTGAACATTGTTTTCATAGTATTATGTAGTATTATGTAGTAATGCTATAATGATTCTCTAATGATTTAATGGTTCTATTATATGTAGTTTTTACTGTAAAAGTGTAAAATAATAAACACATGAAATTTTTAAAATTTTTATTTAAACGTCTTTTTTTTTGGGGGGTGGTGGCGTTGTTGTTTGATCCTCCTCATCCTCCTCTTCGTTACTGTCTAAACCATCAAGCCTGAAACAAAAGCCGCATTATATTATACATATTGCAACACGTTTAATACTTACTCATACAAAGACTCCTCGCCTAAAATATCCAGGATGGTTCTGTAAATCAATAAAACAATAATTCTATAAGTAATCAAATGTGGTATATACATACTCTTCAGCAGCTGCCTCCCCCTGCTCCTCGCCCTCCTTTAAAGTACCGTCTATTAATTTATCTATTCTGTAAACATAAATGTCTGTTAGTATAAATATCAGTATTCATTAAAATTTACTTACTCTTCGTTTTCTTGAGGTCTTCCGCCACAATGAGGCTGTACCAGAACCCCATTTTTTGTGTAATAACTATAAAATAATAAATAATAAACAATAATAACTAATAAAATAGAATTTATATAGTAACTTACTCTAGTGTCTCTTGACAAAAACAAAATAAACATTTGCATTTATAGCAGAACATTTTGTATGGTTGTGAAACAGCTTGGTAGGCCTTATATACATTGGAGTAAACCACTAATATTTTTGTTATTGTGTATTTTACGAAAAACAATCTTGGTTTTGTATCGTCCTAACCATGCATTTGTTTGCTGCATTTTCCTATTATATGAAGATAAATCAATACTTTGATAAATAAGTGGTTAAGGTGTTACAAAAATCTTTTAAACAATTTTTCAAAGTGCGGGAACGTTTTCGTTATCGTTATTGTCCTTGCATTTGTTTGTTGCACTTTTCCGTATTATCTGCGGTGTGTTTCAATACTTTGATAAATAATTGGTTAAGTCATTATAAAACTGTTTCAGTTATCACTATTGTTTTTCCGCTTTGGTAGGTTTAATCAATGCAGAAGCTTGCATAACCCGATCAACAACAGATTCTGTGGTTAGATATACGTTTTTAGAAAAACAAGTCTTAAGACCAAGCCTTGATACTACCCCACCATATACATACTATAAAAAGCCTGCTCGAGAGCATTGAGTACTATTTAGTGTCTACAACCTGAAGCACCAACACGATACCTCCAGGTATGTATATTCTAAGCAAAATAATATTTCTTTTTTTTTTATTTTGTACATGACATTTTATACGCGACTATGTCTACTTATAAATATTACTTAACCTCTTTACTGTTTACTAATAATTTAAAGGAGTCGGTTGTTTTATTTGTATACCTTTCATAGCTATTGCTAGACCCTTGCTGTACATTTTCACAAGCAAGTGGCTGGTCAGTAAAATACTCTAGATAGGAAACTGTGTTTGATATCATTTGGCTATGCGGTTTGTTTGTGAGTCTGCTTAATCTTTGTTTACTTTTCACCAGACTCTTAGCACATGAATTATACTTATATCTACTTATTTTATCAGGAAATTCTGTACTAAAGTTGCTTTCTTTAATAAACATGTCACAATACCTTAAGGGATGCCGTAAATGTCGTCTTTTGGATACTCTGAGGTATTAAAATACCGATGACAAACCTTGTTTTGTGTTATGGTATAAACATGGTGCTTATCTGAGTGTATTAGATTCTGTGTGGCCGTCTTTGTCGTAAAGTTATCTAAACACTGTACGTAGTTCTTGATGTAGCTTAAATATACATTATGAAGTCCATAGTTGTAAATGTTGAGATCTGTGTGGAAAAGCCTAACGAAAGGTTGTGTCATGTGTAAGGAATTATGTCCTCGACCGTCCATACAAATTATTAACATCCAAATACATCATTTACCGGTTTTCGTTGAAGCATAATTGTTCATATACTTACGGCGGATCTTGTGATCTTGCTCATCAGTATTAGACAAATTTGTTTTTCGGGAATTGTCTACAAGTTGACCATTTGTTTTTAGATATATCCACTTATTTTTAATCATTATATAGGGAAATTTTTATGGTCATATGTTGGTTATTATTTGCCTGAGCGACACTGTATATTCCTCGAACGCCATTTACCTCTGTACTCCTTGACGGATAGGTCGTATTAGGTTTTTCGTTTTTTCTATACGACTAAATTATATAGATGTATCATAAAATAATAATAATATAAAATTATGTAGTAACTTAATCAGGCTCTTTTCTGTGGTTCTCCTGATTTGTTGTAATACTCTACGGTATTACCTGTACGAACCCTTATAAATCATCTCGAGGATTCATCGGTAAAGTTGTCATTAGTTGTTGAATCTCCATATTTTACATACCCTAGGGTATAGCGGTTACATATCTACGTATATTATTTTTAGCTGTTCAGCCTGAAGAATCGCAACGGCACCTTGCGTATTCTGATGGCTTCAGATGTTGTTGTTGTTTCTGATAGCGGAAACCTCAGTACTCAATATATATATATATATATATATATATATATATATATATATATATATATATATATATATATATATATATATATATATATATATATATATATATATATATATATATATTACAGTTTTGCTTTAGGTGTATCCGGACCATACTTGATTTTAGAAACTGCTAATACTTGGTTTTTTAATTAGACCTTAACAATACTTCCAAACGGTGCTTCATGGTGGCCTGTATTACCTTCTGTGTCACAGCTAAGTACTTTATTGTTGAACTGTTTACATACAAGTACATATTATACTGAATAGCTTTGTTTAACATTATTAAATACCTCCGTAAAACATATTTGTCGCTTATAGGAGGGTTTTTCGATGGTTTCTTTACTTCCTCCTGTGAATATGAACTAACTATATTTAACCTATTTTTGTACGAGATGGTGTAGTGTCGTTTTAAATGGCACGGGTGGTTGGTGGGAATACCTTTGTTCTGTTCCTTTACCAATGTTCTTTTTCCTTCTTTCTGTCGTTTAATCAAAATATTCGAAACTATAAAACGTGGTGTTTTCGTTGATCCAGTAAGACGTTCAGAAACCCTGTCACAAGCGCCTGTAGACGTTATGTCAACTAATTACTTTTTGCAAAACGCACCTCGTTTCGCAACGAGTTGCGAAACATAAGAAAAGTGCCTGCTGAAGTTCGAGTCCAGTGGTTACTTTGGTCGAAATGGGGTGATTGAACTGGTCATTGCGGGCAATTATGCGAATTTTATCTCCTGTTTTGTATCCGCCCTGCTTCTGTGCGTCATGCAGTGCACCCTCCAAAAGAATTTTCAAATTCTCTTGGTCGTGACTCAGAGAACCCCCTGTATAATGTTCATAAGAGAGCTGGAAACTATGTAGGTATGTGTGATTTTTTTTACTTTCAGCTGTACCGTGACCATGCAATATCGTCGACCTTAAATACTGGCTTTAATTTTATGTTAATTGTTTTTAATCCTATATTTAACCTATTTTTGTACGAGATGTTGCAGTGTCGGTTTAACTGGCACGGGCGGTTGGTAGGAATACCTGTTTTTCTGTCTCCTTTACCAATGCTCCTTTGTTTCCACCTTCCTGACGATTGTAAATTTTTTCTGTAATCATTGAAGTTAGGACCTCTTATGTTTTTCCTGTGGTTCTTAGCGTTGTCTAAAACGTTATCTGTTGCCAAAAAGCGTTTGCCACAAATATGACAAACAGTTGCTCCATTTGTGTTGGGCTTTTCAGAACCGATATAGCTGGCTATATATATTGAACAATATTTGCTTCGTAAATACTTCTTTGTTACTTTACTATTTTCTGTTCGTTTACTTCGTGTTGCATGAAGTGTGAAGTGAAGAGGGTTATCACCATTTGTTTTACCTACTTCGTGTAGAATGGTATTACTTTCTATAGGTAGTGTTATGCTTATACTCTTTCTAATATGTAGCCCTGTTTTCATGTTTATAACTATTTTTGTGGCGGGTATTCTTTAAATATCATTGTACGAAATATTTGACCTTTAGCGATGCCTTTTGTTTTAGCGTCTATACAGAAATTGTACACTTATTTTGCTGGATATTTGTTACCCTATTTTACCTATTTTTTGTACGAGATGTTGCAGTGTCGGTTTAACTGGCACGGGTGGTTGGTGGGAATACCTGTTTT
>NW_027311885.1:6480000-6487500 GCF_040954645.1 Diabrotica undecimpunctata
AATAAAAACACGGCCGTGGCAACAAGTCCCTGAATGTCGTAAGAGGCGACTAATGGGTAGGAGTCGAGAGGTGAAGAGTCTATGTGTATAAGCGTGTATGCGTATGTGTGTACGTGTGTAAGTGTGTGTGTGTGTATGTGTGTGTGTGTCCGTTCGGCTTGCAGAGATAAGAATACGGCCGAGGGAAGAAGGTTCTGCCTGTCTTAAGAGGCGACCAATGGATAGAAGTCGAGAGGTGGAGAGTGTGTGCGTGTGCGTGTGTGCGTGTGTTCCTGTGTGCGTGTGTTTGTGTGTGCGTGTGTGTGTGTATGTGTCCGTTTGGCATGCAGAGATAAAAACACGGCCGTAACAAGAAGTTCCTGCCTGTCGTAAGAGAAGACTAATGGGTAGGAGTCGAGAGGTAAAGAGTGTATGTGTGTGTGTGTGCGTGTATGCGTGCGTGTGTGAGTGTGTGTGTGTATGTGTGTGTGTGAGTGTGTGTGTGTCCTATCGGCTCGCAGAGATAAGAACACGGCCGTGGCAAGAAGGCCCTGCCTGTCGTAAGAGGCGACTAATATGTAGGAGTCGAGAGGTAAAGAGTGTATTTGTGTGTGTGTGCGTGTGTGCGTGTGTGCGTGTGTGTGCGTGTGTGCTTGTGTGTGTGTGTGTCCGTTTGACGTGCAAAAATAAGAACACGGCCGTGGCAAGAAGTCCCTGCCTGTCGAAAGAGGAGAATAATGGGTAGGAGTCGAGAGGTGAAGAGTGTATGTGTGTTTCTGTGTGCGTGCGTGTGTGAGTGTGTGTGTATGTGTGTGTGTGTGTGTGAGTGTGTGTGTCCGGTCGGCTCGCAGAGATAAGAACACGGATGTGGCAAGAAGGCCCTGCCTGTCGTAAGAGGCGATTATTGGGTAGGAGTCGAGTGGTGAAGAGTGTATTTGCGCGTGTGTGTGTGCGTGTGTGCGTGCGTGTGTGTGTGAGGGTGTGTGTCCGTTCAGCTTGTAGAGATAAGAATACGGCCGTGGCAAGAGGGCCCTGCCTGTCTTAAGAGGCGACTAATGGATAGGAGTCGGGAGGTGGAAAGTGTGTGCGTGTGCGTGTGCGTATGTGTGTGTGCGTGCGTGTGTGTGTAAGTGTGTGTATCCGTTCGGCGCGCAGAGATAAGAATACGGCCGGGGCAAGAAGGCCCTGCCTCTCGTAAGAGGCGACTAAAAGGTAGGAGTCGAGAGGTGAAGAGTGTATGTGTGTGTGTGTGTGTGAGTGTGTGTGTGTGACTGTGTGTGTGTGTGTCCGCTCGGCTCGCAAAGATAAGAACACGGCCGTGGCAAGAAGGCCCTGCCTGTCGTAAGAGGCGACTAATAGGTAGAAGTCGAGAGGTGAAGAGTGTATGTGTGTGTGTGCGTGTGTGTGTGCGTGTGTGAGTATGTGTGTGTGTTAGTTCGGCCTGCAGAGATAAGAACACGACCGAAGCAAGAAGGCCCTGCCTATCGTAACAGGCGACTAATAGGTAGGAGTCGAGAGGTGAAGAGTTTATGTGTGTGTGAGTGTATGCGTGTGTGTTTACGTGTGTAAGTGTGTGTGTGTGTATGTGTGTTTGTGTGTGCGTGTGTGTGTGTGTCCGTTCGGCTTGCAGAGATAAAAACACGGCCGTGGCAAGAACTCCCTGCCTGTCGTAAGAGGCGAATAATGGATAGAAGTCGAGAGGTGCAGAGTGTGTGCGTGTGCGTGTGTGCGTGTGTTCCTGTGTGCGTATGTTTGTTTGTGCGTGTGTGTGTGTCCGTTCGGCTTGCAGAGATAAAAACACGGCCGTTGCAAGAAGTCCGTCCCTGCCTGTCGTAAAAGAAGAATAATGGGTAGGAGTCGAGAAGTGAAGAGTGTATGTGTGTGTGCGTGCGTGTGTGTGTGAGTGTGTGTGTGTGTATGTTCGGCTCGCAGAGATAAGAACACGGCCGTGGCAAGAAGTCCCTGAATGCCGTAAGAGGCGACTAATGGGTAGGAGTCGAGAGGTGAAGAGTCTATGTGTGTGAGCGTGTATGCGTGTGTGTGTACGTGTGTGTGTGTGTATATGTGTGTGTATCCGTTTGGCTTACAGAGATAAGAATACGGCCGAGGGAAGAAGGCCTCTGGAATTCTGCCTGTCTTAAGTGGCGACTAATGGATAGAAGTCGAGAGGTGGGGTGTGTGTGCTTGTGCGTGTGTGCGTGTGTTCCTGTGTGCGTGTGTTTGTGTGTGCGTGTGTGTGTGTCCGTTCGGCTTGCAGAGATAAAAACACGGCCGTGGCAAGAACTCCCTGCCTGTCGTAAGAGGAGAATAATGGATAGAAGTCGAGAGGTGCAGAGTGTGTGCGTGTGCGTGTGTGCGTGTGTTCCTGTGTGCGTGTGTTTGTTTGTGCGTGTGTGTGTGTGTCCGTTCGGCTTGCAGAGATAAAAACACGGCCGTGGCAAGAAGTCCCTGCCTGTCGTAAGAGAAGAACAATGGGTAGGAGTCGAGATGTGAAGAGTGTATGTGGGTGTGTGTGTGCGTGTGTGCGTGCGTGTGTGTGTGAGTGTGTGTGTGTGTGTGTCCGTTCGGCTCGCAGAGATAAGAACACGGCCGTGGCAAGAAGTCCCTGAATGTCGTAAGAGGCGACTAATGGGTAGGAGTCGAGAGGTGAAGAGTGTATGTGTGTGTGTCTGTGTGCGTGCGTGTGTGAGTGTGTGTGTGTGTCCAGTCGGCTCGCAGAGATAAAGACACGGCCGTGGCAAGAAGGCCCTGCCCGTCGTAAGAGGCGACTAATGGGTAGGAGTCGAGAGGTGAAGAGTGTATTTGCGCATGTGTGTGTGCGTGTATGCGTGCGTGTGTGTGTGAATGTGTGTGTCCGTTCAGCTTGCAGAGATAAGAATACGACCGAGGCAAGAAGGCCTTGCCTGTCGTAAGTGACGACTAATGGGTAGGAGTCGAGAGGTGAAGAGTGTATGTGTGTGTGTGTGCGTGTGTGCGTGTTTGTGTGTGTGTGAGTGTATGTGTGTGTGCGTGTGTACGTGCGTGTGTGCGTGTGTGTGTGTGAGTGTGTGTGTGTATGTGCGTGTGTCCCTTCGCTCGCAGAGATGAGAAAACAGCCTGTCGTAAGATGCGACTAATGGGTAGGAGTCGAGAGGTGAAGAGTGTATGTTTGTGTGCGTGTGTGCGTGTGTGCGTGTGTGTGTGCGTGTGTGAGTATGTGTGTGTGTGTCCGTTCGGCTCGCAGAGATTAGAATACGGCCGAGGCAATAAGTCCATGCCTGTCGTAAGAGGCGACTAATGGGTATTAGTCGAGAGGTGAAGAGTGTATTTGTGTGTGTGTGTGCGTGTGTGCGTGTATGTGTGAGTGTGTGCATGTGTGTGTGTGAGTGTGTGTGTGTCCGTTCGGCTTGCAGAGATAAGAACACGGCCGTGGCAAGAAGTCCCTGCCTGTCGTAAGAGGCGACTAATGAATAGGAGTCGAGAGGTGAAGAGTGTATGTGTGTGTGTGTGTGCGTGTGTTTGTGCGTGTGTGAGTGTGTGTGTATATGTGTGTGTGTCCGGTTGGCTTGCAGAGATAAGAATACGGCCGAGGCAAGAAGGCCCTGCCTGTCGTAAGAGAAGAATAATGGGTAGGAGTCGAGAGGTAAAGTGTATGTATGTCTGTGCGTGTGTGCATGCGTGTGTGAGTGTGTGTGTGTATGTGTGTGTGTTAGTGTGTGTGTGTCCGGTCGGCTCACAGAGATGAGAGCACGGCCGTGGCAAGAAGGCCCTGCCTGTCGTAAGAGGCGATTAAT
Source organism: Diabrotica undecimpunctata (assembly GCF_040954645.1). NCBI lineage: Eukaryota > Metazoa > Arthropoda > Insecta > Coleoptera > Chrysomelidae > Diabrotica > Diabrotica undecimpunctata. The sequence goes on from NW_027311885.1 coordinate 6,483,753, forward strand.
GGGTAGGAGTCGAGAGGTGAAGTGTGTATGTGTGTGTGTGTGTGCGTGTGTGCGTGTGTGTGCGTATGTAAGTGTGTGTGTGTGTATGTGTGTGTGTCTGTTTGGCTTGCAGAGATAAGAATACGGCCGAGGCAAGAAGGCCATGCTTGCTGTAAGGAGCGACTAATGGGTAGGAGTCGAGAGATGAAGAGTGTACGTGTGTGTGTGCGTGTGTTCGTTTGTGTGTACGTGTGTATGTGTTTGTGCGTGTGTAAGTGTGTGTGTGTATGGGTGTGTGTGTCCGTTCGACTTGCATAGATAAGAATACGGCCGTGGCAAGAAGGCCATGCTTGCTGTAAGGAGCGACTAATTGGTAGGAGTCGAGAGATAAAGAGTGTATGTGTGTGTGTGTGTTTATTCCTTTGTGTGTGCGTGTGTGTGTGTGTGTATGTATGTGTGTGTCCGTTCGGCTCACAGAGATAAGAACTCGGCCGTGGCAAAAAGTTCCTGCCTGTCGTAAGATGCGACTAATGGGTAGGAGTCGAGAGGTAAAGAGTGTATGTGTGTGTGCGTGTGTGCGTGTGTGTGTGTGTGTGAATGTGTGTGTGTCCGTTCGGCTTGCAGAGATAAGAACACGGCCGTGGCAAGAAGTCCCTGCCTGTCGTAAGAGGCGACTAATGAATAGGAGTCGAGAGGTGAAGAGTGTATGTGTGTGTGTGTGTGTGTGTGTTTGTGTGTCTGTTTGGCTTGCATAGATAAGAACACGACCGAGGCAAGAAGGCTTTGCCTATCGTAAGAGGCGACTAATAGGTAGGAGTCGAGAGGTGAAGAGTGTATGTGTGTGTGTACGTGTGTACGTGTGTGTGTGCGTGTGTGAGTATGTGTGTGTGTCCGTTCGGCTTGCAGAGATAAGAAAACGGCCGAGGCAAGAGGGCCCTGCCTGTCGTAAGAGGCGACTAATAGGTAGGAGTCGAGAGGTGAAGAATATATGTGTGTGTGCGTGTGTGCGTGTTTGTGTGTGTGTGAGTGTATGTGTGTGTGCGTGTGTACGTGCGTGTGTGCGTGTGTGTGTGTGAGTGTGTGTGTGTATGTGTGTGTGTGTCCCTTCGCTCGCAGAGATGAGAAAACAGCGGTGGCAAGAAGACCATGCCTGTCGTAAGAGGCGACTAATGGATAGGAGTCGAGAGGTGCAGAGTGTGTGCGTGTGCGTGTGCGTATGTGTGTGTGTGTGCGTGTGTGTGTCCGTTCGGCTTGCAGAGATAAGAACACGGCCGTGGCAAGAACTCCCTGCCTATCGTAAGAGGAGAATAATGGGTAGAAGTCGAGAGGTGAAGAGTGTATGTGTGTGTGTGCGTTTGTGCGTGCCTGTGTGTGTATGTGTGTGTGTGAGTGTGTGTGTGCGGTCGGCTCGCAGAGATAAGAGCACGGCCGTGGCAAGAAGGCCCTGCCTGTCGTAAGAGGCGACCAATAGGTAGGAGTCGAGAGGTGAAGAGTGTATGTGTATGTGTGTGTGTGCGTTTGTGCGTGTGTTTGTGCATGTGTGAGTGTGTATGTGTGTGCGTGTGTGCGTGCGTATGTGTGTAAGTGTGTGTCTCCGTTCGGCTTGCAGAGATAAGAATACGGCCGGGGCAAGAAGGCCCTGAATGTCGTAAGAGGCGACTAATGGGTAGGAGTCGAGAGGTGAAGAGTGTATGTGTATGTGTGTGTGTGCGTTTGTGCGTGTGTTTGTGCATGTGTGAGTGTGTATGTGTGTGCGTGTGTGCGTGCGTATGTGTGTAAGTGTGTGTCTCCGTTCGGCTTGCAGAGATAAGAATACGGCCGGGGCAAGAAGACCCTGCCTCTCGTAAGAGGCGACTATTGGATAGGAGTTGAGAGGTGGAGAGTGCCACGTCCGTGGCAAGAAGGCCATGCTTGCTGTAAGGAGCGACTAATGGGTAGGAGTCGAGAGATGAAGAGTGTACGTGTGTGTGTGCGTGTGTTCGTTTGTGTGTACGTGTGTATGTGTTTGTGCGTGTGTAAGTGTGTGTGTGTATGGGTGTGTGTGTCCGTTCGGCTTGCAGAGATAAGAATACGGCCGAGTCAAGAAGGCCCTGCCTGTCTTAAGAGGTGACTAATGGATAGGAGTCGAGGAGTGGAGAGTGTGTGCGTGTGCGTGTGCGTGTGTGTGTGTGTCTGCGTCTGAGCGTGTGTGTGTGTGTGAGTGTGTGTGTATGTCCGTTCGGCTGGCAGAGATAAGAACATGGCCATGGCAAGAAGGACCTGCCTGTTGTAAGGGGCGACTAATAGGTAGGAGTCGAGTAGTGAAGAGTATATGTGTGTGTGTGTGTGCGTGTGTGCGTGTGTGTGTGTACGTGTGTAAGTATGTGTGTGTCCGTTCGGCTTGCAGAGATAAGAATACGTCCGTGGCAAGAAGTCCCTGAATGTCGTAAGAGGCGACTAATGGGTAGGAGTCGAGAGGTTAAGAGTGTATGTGTGTGTGTGTGAGTGTGTGTGTGTCCGTTCGGCCCGCAGAGATAAGAATACGTCCGTGGCAAGAAGGCCCTGCCTGTCTTAAGAGGCGACTAATGGGTAGGAGTCGAGAGGTGAAGAGTGTATGTGTGTGTGTGCGTGTGTGCGTGTGTGTGTGCGTGTGTAAGTATGTGTGTGTTTCCGTTCGGCTTGCAGAGATAAGAATACGTCCGTGACAAGAAGGCCATGCCTGCTGTAAGGAGTGACTAATGGGTAGGAGTCGAGAGATGAAGAGTGTACGTGTGTGTGTGCGTGTGTTCGTTTGTGTGTACGTGTGTATGTGTTTGTGCGTGTGTAAGTGTGTGTGTGTATGGGTGTGTGTGTCCGTTCGGCTTGCATAGATGAGAATACGGCCGTGGCAAGAAGGCCATGCATGCTGTAAAGAGCGACTAATTGGTAGGAGTCGAGAGATGAAGAGTGTATGTGTGTGTGTGTGTTCCTTTGTGTGCGCGTGTGTAAGTGTGTGTGTGTGTATGTATGTGTGTGTCCGTTCGGCTCGCAGAAATTAGAATACGGCCGAGGCAAGAAGGCCATGTCTGTCGTAAGAGGCGACTAATGGGTAGAAGTCGAGAGGTGAAGAGTGTATTTGTGTGTGTGTGTGCATGCGTGTGTGTCAATGTGGGTGTCCGGACGGCTCACAGAGATTAGAAGTCGGCCGTGGCAAGAAGTTCCTGCCTGTCGTAAGTCGAGTCGAGAGGTGGAGAGTGTGTGCGTGTGCGTGTGCGTGTGTGTGTATGTGTGTGTCTGCGTGTGAGCGTGCGTGTGTGTGTGAGTGTGTGTGTATGTTCGTTCGGCTCGCAGAGATAAGAACATAGCGGTGGCAAGAAGGACCTGCCTGTTGTAAGGGGCGACTAATAGGTAGGAGTCGAGAGGTGAAGAGTGTATGTGTGTGTGTGCGTGTGTGCCTGTGTGTGTGCGTGTGTAAGTATGTGTGTGTGTCCGTTCGGCTTGCAGAGATAAGAATACGTCCGTGGCAAGAAGTCCCTGAATGTCGTAAGAGGCGACTAATGGGTAGGAGTCGAGAGGTTAAGAGTGTATGTGTGTGTGTGTGTGTAAGTGTGTGTGTGTCCGTTCGGCCCGCAGAGATAAGAATACGTCCGTGGCAAGAAGGCCCTGCCTGTCTTAAGAGGCGACTAATGGATAGGAGTCGAGAGGTGGAGAGTGTATGTGTGTGTGTGTGTGCGTGTGTGCGTGTGTGTGCGTGTGTGAGTGTGTGTGTATGTGTGTGTGTCCGTTTGGCTTGCAGAGATAAGAATACGGC
>NW_027311885.1:6490000-6497500 GCF_040954645.1 Diabrotica undecimpunctata
GCTCGCAGAGATAAGAACACGGCCGTGGCACGAAGTCCCTGAATGTCGTAAGAGGCGACTACTGCGTAGGAGTCGAAAGGTGAAGAGTGTATGTGTGTGTGTGTGCGTGTGTGTGCATGTGTGTGCGTGTGTAAGTGTGTGTGTATGTGTTTGTGTCCGTTTGGCTTGCAGAGATAAGAATGCGGCTGAGGCAAGAAGTCCCTGCCTGTGGTAAGAGGAGAATAATGGGTAGGAGTCGAGAGGTGAAGATTGTATGTGTGTGTGTGTGTGTGTGTGTGCGTGTGTGCGGGTGTGTGTGCGTGTGTGACTGTGTGTGTATGTGTGTGTGTCCGTTTGGCTTGCAGAGATAAGAATACGGCCGTGGCAAGAAGGCCCTGCCTGTCGTAAAAAGCGACTAATGGGTAAGAGTCGAGAGGTGAAGAGTGTATGTGTGTGTCTGTGTGCATGTGTGCGTGTGTGTGCGTGTGTAAGTGTGTGTTTATGTGTGTGTGTCCGTTTGGCTTCCAGAGATAAGAATACGGCCGAGGCAAGAAGGCCCTGCCTATCGTAAGAGGCGACTAATAGGTAGGAGTCGAGAGGTGAAGAGTGTATGTGTGTGCGCGTGTGTGTGCGTGTGTGGGTATGTGTGTGTGTCCTTTCGGCTTGCAGAGATAAGAACACGGCCGAGGCAAGAAGGCCCTGCCTGTCGTAAGAGAGAATAATGGGTAGGAGTCGAGAGGTGAAGAATGTATGTGTGTGTGCGTGTGTGCGTGTGTGTGTACGTGTGTGAGTGTGTGTGTATGTGTGTGTGTCCGTTCGGCATGCAGAGATAAAAATACGGCCGAGGGAACAAGGCCCTGCCTGTCGTAAGAGGCGAATAATGGGTAGGAGTCGAGAGGTGAAGAGTCTATGTGTGTGAGTGTGTATGCGTGTGTGTGTACGTGTGTGAGTGTGTGTGCGTATGTGTGTGTATGTGTGTCCGTTCGGCTTGCAGAGATAAGAATACGGCCGAGGGAAGAAGGTTCTGCCTGTCTTTAGTGGCGACTAATGGATAGAAGTCGAGAGGTGGAGAGTGTGTGCGTGTGCGTGTGTGCGTGTGTTTCTGTGTGCGTGTGTTTGTGTGTGCGTGTGTGTGTGTATCTGTTCGGCTTGTAGAGATAAAAACACGGCCGTGGCAAGAAGTCCCTGCCTGTCGTAAGAGGAGAATAATGGGTAGGAGTCGAGAGGTAAAGAGTGTATGTGTGTATGTGTGCGTGTGTGCGTGCGTGTGTGTGTGAGTGTGAATGGTGTGTGTCTGTTCGGCTTGTAGAAATAAAAACACGGCCGTGGCAACAAGTCCCTGAATGTCGTAAGAGGCGACTAATGGGTAGGAGTCGAGAGGTGAAGAGTCTATGTGTATAAGCGTGTATGCGTATGTGTGTACGTGTGTGAGTGTGTGTGTGTATGTGTGTGTGTGTCCGTTCGGCTTGCAGAGATAAGAATACGGCCGAGGGAAGAAGGTTCTGCCTGTCTTAAGAGGCGACTAATGGATAGAATTCGAGAGGTGGAGAGTGTGTGCGTGTGCGTGTGTGCGTGTGTTCCTGTGTGCGTGTGTTTGTGTGTGCGTGTGTGTGTGTATGTGTCCGTTTGGCATGCAGAGATAAAAACACGGCCGTAACAAGAAGTTCCTGCCTGTCGTAAGAGAAGAATAATGGGTAGGAGTCGAGAGGTAAAGAGTGTATGTGTGTGTGTGTGTGCGTGTATGCGTGCGTGTGTGAGTGTGTGTGTGTATGTGTGTGTGTGTGAGTGTGTGTGTGTCCTATCGGCTCGCAGAGATAAGAACACGGCCGTGGCAAGAAGGCCCTGCCTGTCGTAAGAGGCGACTAATATGTAGGAGTCGAGAGGTAAAGAGTGTATTTGTGTGTGTGTGCGTGTGTGCGTGTGTGTGCGTGTGTGCGTGTGTGTGTGTGTCCGTTTGACGTGCAAAAATAAGAACACGGCCGTGGCAAGAAGTCCCTGCCTGTCGAAAGAGGAGAATAATGGGTAGGAGTCGAGAGGTGAAGAGTGTATGTGTGTTTCTGTGTGCGTGCGTGTGTGAGTGTGTGTGTATGTGTGTGTGTGAGTGTGCGTGTGTCCGGTCGGCTCGCAGAGATAAGAACACGGATGTGGCAAGAAGGCCCTGCCTGTCGTAAGAGGCGATTATTGGGTAGGAGTCGAGGGGTGAAGAGTGTATTTGCGCGTGTGTGTGTGCGTGTGTGCGTGCGTGTGTGTGTGAGGGTGTGTGTCCGTTCAGCTTGTAGAGATAAGAATACGGCCGAGGCAAGAAGGCCCTGCCTGTCGTAAGTGGCGACTAATGGGTAGGAGTCGAGAGGTGAAGAGTGTATGTGTGTGTGTGTGTGTGCGTGTGTGCGTGTGTGTGTTCGTGTGTGAGTGTGTATGTGTGTGTCCGTTTGGCTTGCAGAGATAAGAATACGGCCGTGGCAAGAGGGCCCTGCCTGTCTTAAGAGGCGACTAATGGATAGGAGTCGAGAGGTGGAAAGTGTGTGCGTGTGCGTGTGCGTATGCGTGTGTGCGTGCGTGTGTGTGTAAGTGTGTGTATCCGTTCGGCGTGCAGAGATAAGAATACGGCCGGGGCAAGAAGGCCCTGCCTCTCGTAAGAGGCGACTAAAAGGTAGGAGTCGAGAGGTGAAGAGTGTATGTGTGTGTGTGTGTGTGTGTGTGTGTGTGTGTGGGACTGTGTGTGTGTGTCCGCTCGGCTCGCAGAGATAAGAACACGGCCGTGGCAAGAAGGCCCGCCTGTCGTAAGAGGCGACTAATAGGTAGAAGTCGAGAGGTGAAGATTGTATGTGTGTGTGTGCGTGTGTGTGTGCGTGTGTGAGTATGTGTGTGTGTTAGTTCGGCCTGCAGAGATAAGAACACGACCGAAGCAAGAAGGCCCTGCCTATCGTAACAGGCGACTAATAGGTAGGAGTCGAGAGGTTAAGAGTTTATGTGTGTGTGTGCGTGTGTGCGTGTGTGTGTAAATGTGTGAGTATGTGTGTGTCCGTTCGGCTTGCAGAGATAAGAACACTGCCAAGGCAAGAAGGCCCTGCCCGTCGTAAGAGGCGACTAATAGGTAGGACCCGAGAGGTAAAGAGTCTATGTGTGTGTGCGTGTATGCGTGTGTGTTTACGTGTGTAAGTGTGTGTGTGTGTATGTGTGTTTGTGTGTGCGTGTGCGTGTGTGTCCGTTCGGCTTGCAGAGATAAAAACACGGCCGTGGCAAGAACTCCCTGCCTGTCGTAAGAGGCGAATAATGGATAGAAGTCGAGAGGTGCAGAGTGTGTGCGTGTGCGTGTGTGCGTGTGTTCCTGTGTGCGTGTGTTTGTTTGTGCGTGTGTGTGTGTGTCCGTTCGGCTTGCAGAGATAAAAACACGGCCGTGGCAAGAAGTCCCTGCCTGTCGTAAGTGGCGACTAATTGGTAGGAGTCGAGAGATGAAGAGTGTATGTGTGTGTGTGCGTGTGTGCGTGTGTGCGTGTGTGTGCGTATGTGAGTGTGTGTGTCCGGTCGGCTCGCAGAGATAAGAACACGTCCGTGCCAAGAAGGCCCTGCCTGTCGTAAGCGGCGACTAATGGGTAGGAGTCGAGAGATGAAGAGTGTATGTGTGTGTGTGCGTGTGTGCGTTTGTGTGCGTGTGTGAGTGTGTGTGTGTGTGTGTCCGTTCGGCTCGCAGAGATAAGAACACGGCCGTGGCAAGAAGGCCCTGCCTGTCGTAAGAGGCGACTAATGGGTAGGAGTCGAGAGGTGAAGAGTGTATGTGTGTGTGTGTGTGAATGTGTGCGTGTGTGTGTGCGTGTGTGAGTGTGTGTGTGTATTTGTGTGTGTGAGTGTGTGTGTGTCCAGTCGGCTCGCAGAGATAAGAACACGGCCGTGGCAAGAAGGCCCTGCCTGTCGTAAGAGGCGACTAATGGGTAGGAGTCGAGTGGTGAAGAGTGTATATGTGTGTGTGTGCGTGTGTGCGTGTGTGTGCGTGTGTGAGTGTGTGTGTATTTGTGAGTTTGTTTGGCTTGCAGAGATAAGAATACGGCCAAGGCAAGAAGGCCTTGCCTTTTGTAAGGGGCGACTAATAGGTTGTAACGATGAGTCAAAGCCATCACCGTTAAACCAGCGTGCGCGCGAACCAACCCATGAAGTAGGAGTGTATCGACAGTAGAAAGGGCAAAGTTCCGCTTTATAAACGGCAACATTTCCTCATAGAGACAGAATCGACAGGTGTTGACTGAAGGTTCTCTTCTTCCCTACCCCGGCTTGTGGACGTGTTGAGTTCACAAGTTGTTCCGTCTCCCATACCGCCGCTATCCGAAAAGCGTGTTGAGCTTTTCACTACCTGTACTCTGAAGCAGTCGTGTTGAAACTGTCGAGGAGTGTCCTATTAACCCGAATCACTTAAGGGACGTGTTGAGTTCCTTTCCTTCCTTTGTACCTATCGTCCGCTGTTATTAAATCGATACTACGTTACCGTAAAATTTCAGATACACACTCGCTTGCCGATAAGACTAGTTCCATATGACAAGGTCAAGCTTAATTTGAATAAATAAGCCAGGTACTGAGAACACTAAACCAAATTGTAAATATGTACATAAGATTTTTACCAATTTAATTTAAGGAAGACAATAAAGTTTTATTTTTATTTTGAACTCTGTCTCTGACTGTCTAAAAGCTACCCGGATAGTGACTCCCACGAGAGGACATCACAAGGTAGGAGTCAAGAGGTGAAGAGTGTATGTGTGTGTGCGTGTGTGTGTGCGTGTGTGAGTATGTGTGTGTGTCCGTTTGGCTTGCAGAGATAAGAACACGGCCGAGGCAAGAAAGCCCTACCTGTCGTAAGAGGCGACTAATGGGTAGGAGTCGAGAGGTGAAGAGTGTATGTGTGTGTGTATGTGCGTGTGTGCGTGTGTGTGCGTGTGTGAGTGTGTGTGTATGTGTGTGTGTATGTGTGTGTGTGTTTTCGTTTGGCTTGCAGAGATAAGAATACGGCCGAGGCAAGAAGGCCCTGCCTCTTGTAAGGGACGACTAATAGGTAGGAGTCGAGAGGTAAAGAGTGTATGTGTGTGTGCGTGTGTGTGTGTGCGTGTGTGTGTGTGTGTATGTGTGTGTGAGTGTGTGTGTATGTGTGTCTGTCCCTTCGGCTCGCAGAGATAAGAAAACAGCGGAAGCAAGAAAGTCATGCCTGTCGTAAGAGGCGCTTAATGTGTAGGAGTCGAGAGGTGAAGAGTGTATGTGTGTGTGAGTGTGTGTGTGTGTTTGTGCGTGTGTGAGTGTGTGTGTATGGATCTGTGTGTCCGTTCGGCTTACAGAGATAAGAATACGGCCGTGGCAAGAAGGCCATGCTTGCTGTAAGGAGCGACTAACTGGTAGGAGTCGAGAGATGAAGAGTGTATGTGTGTGTGTGTTCGTTTGTGTGTGCGTGTGTAAGTGTGTGTGTGTATGTATGTGTGTGTCCGTTCTGCTCACAGAGATAAGAATACGGCCGACGCAAGAAGGACATGCCTGTCGTAAGAGGCGTCTAATGGGTAGGAGTCGAGAGGTGAAGAGTGTATTTGTGTGTGTGTGTGCGTGTGTGTGTGCGTGTGTTCGTGCGTGTGTATGTAAGTATGAGTGCCCGTTCGGCTCGCAGAGATAAGAACTCGGCCGTGGCAAGAAGTCCCTGAATGTCGTAAGAGGCGACTAATGGGTAGGAGTCGAGAGGTGAAGAGTGTATGTGTATGTGTGTGTGTGCGTTTGTGCGTGTGTTTGTGCATGTGTGAGTGTGTATGTGTGTGCGTGTGTGCGTGCGTATGTGTGTGAGTGTGTGTCTCCGTTCGGCTTGCAGAGATAAGAATACGGCCGGGGCAAGAAGGCCCTGCCTCTCGTAAGAGGCGACTAATGGATAGGAGTCGAGAGGTGGAGAGTGTGTGCGTGTGCGTGTGCGTGTGCGTATGTGCGTGTGTGTGCGTGTGTGAGTATGTGTGTGTGTCCGTTTGGCTTGCAGAGGTAAGAACACGGCCGAGGCAAGAAGGCCCTACCTGTCGTAAGAGGCGACTAATGGGTAGGAGTCGAGAGGTAAAGAGTGTATGTGTGTGTGTGTGCGTGTGTGCGTGTGTGTGTGTGTGAGTGTGTGTGTATGTATGTCTGTCCCTTCGGCTCGCAGAGATAAGAAAACAGCGGTAGCAAGAAAGCCATGCCTGTCGTAAAAGGCGCTTAATGTGTAGGAGTCGAGAGGTGAAGAGTGTATGTGTGTGTGCGTGTGTGTGTGTTTGTGCGTGTGTGAGTGTGTGTGTATGGGTGTGTGTGTCCGTTCGGCTCGCAGAGATTAGAATACTGCCGAGGCAAGAAGGACATGCCTGTCGTAAGAGGCGTCTAATGGGTAGGAGTCGAGAGGTGAAGAGTGTATTTGTGTGTGTGTGTGTGTGTGCGTGTGTGTGTGCGTGTGTTCGTGCGTGTGTGTGTGAGTATGTGTGACAGTTCGGCTCGCAGAGATAAGAACTCGGCCGTGGCAAGAAGTCCCTGAATGTCGTAAGAGGCGACTAATGGGTAGGAGTCGAGAGGTGAAGGGTGTATGTGTGTGTGTGTGTGTGCGTGTGTGCGTGTGTTTGTGCGTGTGTGAGTGTGTATGTGTGTGCGTGTGTACGTGCGTGTGTGTGTGAGTTTCTGTATCCGTTCGGCTTGCAGAGATAAGAATACGGCCGGGGCAAGAAGGCCCTGCCTCTCGTAAGAGGCGACTATTGGATAGGAGTCGAGAGGTGGAGAGTGCCACGTCCGTGGCAAGAAGGCCATGCTTGCTGTAAGGAGCGACTAATGGGTAGGAGTCGAGAGATGAAGAGTGTACGTGTGTGTGTGCGTGTGTTCGTTTGTGTGTACGTGTGTATGTGTTTGTGCGTGTGTAAGTGTGTGTGTGTATGGGTGTGTGTGTCCGTTCGGCTTGCATAGATAAGAATACGGCCGTGGCAAGAAGGCCATGCATGCTGTAAAGAGCGACTAATTAGTAGGAGTCGAGAGATGAAGAGTGTATGTGTGTGTGTGTGTGTGTGTGTTCCTTTGTGTGTTCGTGTGTAAGTGTGTGTGTGTATGTATGTGTGTGTCCGTTCGGCTCGCAGAAATTAGAATACGACCGAGGCAAGAAGGCCATGCCTGTCGTAAGAGGCGACTAATGGGTAGAAGTCGAGAGGTGAAGAGTGTATTTGTGTGTGTGTGTGCGTGCGTGTGTGTCAGTGTGTGTGTCCGTTCGGCTCACAGAGATAAGAAGTCGGCCGCGGCAAGAAGTTCCTGCCTGTCGTAAGAGGCGACTAATGGGTAGGAGTCGAGAGGTGAAGAGTGTATATGTGTGTGTATGTGTGCGTGTGTGCGTGCGTGTGTGTGTGAGTGTGTGTGTCCGTTCGGCTTGCAGAGATAAGAATACGGCCGAGTCAAGAAGGCCCTGCCTGTCTTAAGAGGTGACTAATGGATAGGAGTCGAGAGGTGGAGAGTGTGTGCGTGTGCGTGTGTGTGTGTGTGTCTGCGTCTGAGCGTGCGTGTGTGTGTGAG
>NW_027311885.1:6505000-6535000 GCF_040954645.1 Diabrotica undecimpunctata
GGTTCTTCTGCCATACTCAGAATTTTCCTACATCTAACTGTTCGTGAGAAAAATTTCCACTTGGATGTATGTAGTCGCTAAAAATTTCGAGAAAATTAAAAGTGTGTATTTTGTTTGAAATTTGAATTATTTCGATTAAAGCTGACTTGCTGATTAAAAAAATCTAAACATGCGGCTAAAAAATCTGCACCGTTTTGCCGGAAAATCGAAAAAACTGTAGATTTTTTATTTCGATTTTTCCGCTTTTCCGGCAAACTGGGGTTAAGGGATCAGAAAAAAACACATGTTTGGAATAAGCTGGACCTAGTGCATGTACCAAAAGATTAAACAAAATTTTTTGTTTGGAAAATTTGGAAAAATTTTTCAAAGGGGGTACCCTTGGATTTTTATCAAATTTGGTTAATCGGCTATATTGGCGTCAATTTTGGTCCGAGAGTCAAGCAAATGAACATTTCCTACATAAAATTGGCAGCTCGTTCTTCTGCCATAATCAGAATTTTCCTACATCTAACTGTTCCTGAGAAAAATTTCCACTTGGATGTATGTAGTCGCTGAAATTTTCGAGAAAATTAAAAGTGGATAATATGATTAAAATTTAAATTATTTCGCTTAAGGGTGACTTGCTGATTAAAAAATTTAAACACGTGGCCAGAAATTAAGCACCGTTTTGCCGAAAAATCGAAAAAACTGTAGACCATTGGATTTTTATCAAATTTGGTTAATCGGCTATATTGGCGTCAATTTTGGTCTGAGAGTCAAGAGAATACACAGTTCCTACATAAAATTGGCCGCTCGTTCTTCTGCCATAATCAGAATTTTCCTACATCTAACTGTTCCTGAGAAAAGTTTCCACTTGGTTGTATGTAGTCGCTGAAATTTTCGACAAAATTAAAAGTGGATATTTTGATTGAACTTTAAATTATTTCGATTAAGTGTGACTTGCTGATTAAAAAAATTTAAACACGTGGCCAGAAATTGTGCACCGTTTTGCCGAAAAATCGAAAAAACTGTAGACCATTGGATTTTTATCAAATTTGGTTAATCGGCTATATTGGCGTCAACTTTGGTCCGAGAGTCAAGCGAATGGACATTTCCCACATAAAATTGTCAGCTCGTTCTTCTGCCTTAATAAGAATTTTCCTACATCTAACTGTTCCTGAGAAAAATTTCCGCTTGGATGTATGTATTCGCTGAAAATTTCGAGAAAATTAAAAGTGTATATTTTGTTTGAAATTTGACTTATTTCGATTAAGGGTGACTTGCTGATTAAAAAAATCTAAACATGCGGCTAAAAATTCTGCACCGTTTTGCCGGAAAATCGAAAAAACTGTAGACCATTGGATTTTTATCAAATTTGGTTAATCGGCTATATTGGCGTCAACTTTGGTCCGAGAGTCAAGCGAATGGACATTTCCCACATAAAATTGTCAGCTCGTTCTTCTGCCTTAATCAGAATTTTCCTACATCTAACTGTTCCTGAGAAAAATTTCAGGAAGAAGGCCTGGAATTCTGCCTGTCTTAAGTGGCGACTAATGGATAGAAGTCGAGAGGTGGAGTGTGTGTGCGTGTGCGTGTGTGCGTGTGTTCCTGTGTGCGTGTGTTTGTGTGTGCGTGTGTGTGTGTCCGTTCGGCTTGCAGAGATAAAAACACGGCCGTGGCAAGAACTCCCTGCCTGTCGTAAGAGGAGAATAATGGATAGAAGTCGAGAGGTGCAGAGTGTGTGCGTGTGCGTATGTGCGTGTGTTCCTGTGTGCGTGTGTTTGTTTGTGCGTGTGTGTGTGTGTCCGTTCGGCTTGCAGAGATAAAAACACGGCCGTGGCAAGAAGTCCCTGCCTGTCGTAAGAGAAGAACAATGGGTAGGAGTCGAGATGTGAAGAGTGTATGTGGGTGTGAGTGTGTGCGTGTGTGCGTGCGTGTGTGTGTGAGTGTGTATGTGTGTGTGTCCGTTCGGCTCGCAGAGATAAGAACACGGCCGTGGCAAGAAGTCCCTGAATGTCGTAAGAGGCGACTAATGGGTAGGAGTCGAGAGGTGAAGAGTGTATGTGTGTGTGTCTGTGTGCGTGCGTGTGTGAGTGTGTGTGTGTCCAGTCGGCTCGCAGAGATAAAAACACGGCCGTGGCAAGAAGGCCCTGCCTGTCGTAAGAGGCGACTAATGGGTAGGAGTCGAGAGGTGAAGTGTGTATTTGCGCATGTGTGTGTGCGTGTGTGCGTGCGTGTGTGTGTGAATGTGTGTGTCCGTTCAGCTTGCAGAGATAAGAATACGACCGAGACAAGAAGGCCTTGCCTGTCGTAAGTGACGACTAATGGGTAGGAGTCGAGAGGTGAAGAGTGTATGTGTGTGTGTGTGCGTGTGTGCGTGTGTGTGCGAGTGTGTGTGAATGTATGTGTGTGTCCGTTCGGCTCGCAGAGATTAGAATACGGCCGAGGCAAGAAGGCCATGCCTGTCGTAAGAGGCCATTAATGGGTAGGAGTCGAGAGGTGAAGAGTGTATTTGCGCATGTGTGTGTGAGTGTGTGCGTGCGTGTGTGTGTGAATGTGTGTGTCCGTTCAGCTTGCAGAGTTAAGAATACGACCGAGGCAAGAAGGCCTTGCCTGTCGTAAGTGGCGACTAATGGGTAGGAGTCGAGAGGTGAAGAGTGTATGTGTGTGTGTGTGTGTGTGCGTGTGTGCGTGTGTGTGTGCTTGTGTGAGTGTGTGTGTATGTGTGTGTGTGTGTGTCAGTTTGGCATGCAGAGATAAGAATACGGCCGTGGCAAGAAGGCCCTGCCTGTCGTAAGAGGCGACTAATGGGTAGGAGTCGAGAGGTGAAAAGTGTATGTGTGTGTGTGCGTGTGTGCGTGTGTGTGTGCGTTTGTGAGTGTGTGTGTGTGTTAGTTCGTCCTGCAGAGATAAGAACACGACTGAAGCAAGAAGGCCCTGCCTATCGTAAGAGGCGACTAATAAGTTGGAGTCGAGAGGTGAAGAGTGTATGTGTGTGTGCGTGTGTGCGTGTGTGTGTGCGTGTGTGAGTATGTGTGTGTGTCCGTTCGGCTTGCAGAGATAAGAACACGGCCGATGCAAGAAGGCCCTGCCTGTCTTAAGAGGCGACTAATGGATAGGAGTCGAGAGGTGGAAAGTGTGTGCGTGTGCGTGTGCGTGTGTGCGTGCGTGTGTGTGCAAGTGTGTGTATCCGTTCGGCTTGCAGAGATAAGAATACGTCCGGGACAAGAACGCCCTGCCTCTCGTAAGAGGCGATTAAAAGGTAGGAGTCGAGAGGTGAAGAGTGTATGTGTGTGTGTGTGTGTGACTGTGTGTGTGTGTGTGTGTGTGACTGTGTGTGTGTGTGTGTGTGTGTGACTGTGTGTGTGTGACTGTGTGTGTGTGTGTCCGCTCGGCTCGCAGAGATAAGAACACGGCCGTGGCAAGAAGGCCCTGCCTGTCGTAAGAGGCGACTAATGGGTAGGAGTCGAGAGGTGAAGAGTCTATGTGTGTGTGCGTGTATGCGTGTGTGTGCGCGTGTGTTAGTGTGTGTGTATGTGTGTGTGTCCTTTAGGCTAACAGAGATAAGAATACGGCCGTGGCAAGAAGTCCCTGCCTGTCGTAAGAGGAGAACAATGGGTAGGAGTCGAGAAGTGAAGAGTGTATGTGTGTGTGTGCGTGTGTGCGTGCGTGTGTGTGTGAGTGTGTGTGTGTCCGTTCGGCTCGAAGAGATAAGAACACGGCCGTGGCAAGAAGTCCCTGAATGTCGTAAGAGGCGACTAATGGGTAGGAGTCGAGAGGTGAAGAGTCTATGTGTGTGAGCGTGTATGCGTGTGTGTGTACGTGTGTGAGTGTGTGTGTATATGTGTGTGTGTCCGTTAGGCTTACAGAGATAAGAACACGGCCGAGGGAAGAAGGTTCTGCCTGTCGTAAGAGGCGAATAATGGATAGGAGTCGAGAGGTAAAGAGTGTATGTGTTTGTGTCTGTGTGCGTGCGTGTGTGAGTGTGTGTGTGTGTCCGTTCGGCTTGCAAAACGGTTGGGCTTGTAAGTGTGTGTGTGTATGTGTGTGTGTGTCTGTTTGGCTTGCAGAGATAAGAATACGGCCGAGGCAAGAAGGCCATGCTTGCTGTAAGGAGCGACTAATGGGTAGGGGTCGAGAGATGAAGAGTGTACGTGTGTGTGCGTGTGTTCGTTTGTGTGTACGTGTGTATGTGTTTGTGCGTGTGTAAGTGTGTGTGTGTGTATGGGTGTGTGTGTACGTTCGACTTGCATAGATAAGAATACGGCCGTGGCAAGAAGGCCATGCTTGCTGTAAGGAGCGACTAATTGGTAGGAGTCGAGAGATAAAGAGTGTATGTGTGTGTGTTTATTCCTGTGTGTGTGCGTGTGTAGGTGTGTGTGTGTATGTATGTGTGTGTCCGCTCGGCTCGCAGAGATAAGAACACGGCCGTGGCAAGAATGCCCTGCCTGTCGTAAGAGGCGACTAATGGGTAGGAGTCGA
This sequence comes from Diabrotica undecimpunctata, assembly GCF_040954645.1. Lineage (NCBI taxonomy): Eukaryota > Metazoa > Arthropoda > Insecta > Coleoptera > Chrysomelidae > Diabrotica > Diabrotica undecimpunctata. The sequence continues at coordinate 6,509,462 of NW_027311885.1, forward strand.
GACGTGAAGAGTCTATGTGTGTGTGCGTGTATGCGTGTGTGTGTGCGTGTGTGAGTGTGTGTGTATGTGTGTGTGTCCTTTAGGCTTACAGAGAGAAGAATACGGCCGTGGCAAGAAGTCCCTGCCTGTCGTAAGAGGAGAACAATGGGTAGGAGTCGAGAAGTGAAGAGTGTATGTGTGTGTGTGCGTGTGTGCGTGCGTGTGTGTGTGAGTGTGTGTGTGTGTCCGTTCGGCTCGCAGAGATAAGAACACGGCCGTGGAAAGAAGTCCCTGAATGTCGTAAGAGGCGACTAATGGGTAGGAGTCGAGAAGTGAAGAGTCTATGTGTGTGAGCGTGTATGCGTGTGTGTGTACGTGTATGAGTGTGTGTGTATATGTGTGTGTGTCCGTTCGGCTTACAGAGATAAGAACACGGCCGAGGGAAGAAGGTTCTGCCTGTCGTAAGAGGCGAATAATGGATAGCAGTCGAGAGGTAAAGAGTGTATGTGTGTGTGTCTGTGTGCGTGCGTGTGTGAGTGTGTGTGTATGTGTGTGTGTGAGTGTGTGTGTGTCCGGTCGGCTCGCAGAGATAAGAACACGGCCGTGGCAAGAAGGACCTGCCTGTCGTAAGAGGCGACTAATGGGTAGGAGTCGAGAGGTGAAGAGTGTATGTGTGTGTGTGTGTGTGTGTGTGTGTGTGTCTGCGTATGATTGTGCGTATGTGAGAGTGTGTGTATGTATGTGTGTGTCCGTTTGGCTCGCAGAGAATAGAATACGGCCGAGGCAAGAAGGCCATGCCTGTCGTAAGAGACGATTAATGGGTAGAATTCGAGATGTGAAGAGTGAATTTGCGCGTGTGTGTGTGCGTGTGTGCGTGCGTGTGTGTGTGAGTGTGTGTGTCCGTTCAGCTTGCAGAGATAAGAATACGGCCGAGGCAAGAAGGCCCTGCCTGTCGTAAGAGGCGACTAATGGGTAGGAGTCGAGAGCTGAAGAGTGTATGTGTGTGTGTGTGCGTGTGTGCGTGTGTGTGCGTGTGTAAGTGTGTGTGCATGTGTGTGTGTCCGTTTGGCTTGCAGAGATAAGAATACAACCGAGGCAAGAAGGCCCTGCCGGTTGTAAGGGACTTCTAATAAGTAAGAGTCGAGAGCTGAAGAGTGTATGTGTGTGTGCGTGTGTGCGTGTGTGTGTGCGTGTGCCAGTATGTGTGTGTGTTAGTTCGGCCTGCAGAGATAAGAACACGACCGAGGCAAGAAGGCCCTGCCTATCGTAAGAGGCGACTAATAGGTAGGAGTCGAGAGGTGAAGAGTGTATGTGTGTGTGTGCGTGTGTGAGTATGTGTGTGTGTCCGTTCGGCTTGCAAAATGGTTGGGCTTGTAAGTGTGTGTGTGTATGTGTGTGTGTCTGTTTGGCTTGCAGAGATAAGAATACGGCCGAGGCAAGAATGCCATGCTTGCTGTAAGGAGCGACTAATGGGTAGGAGTCGAGAGATAAAGAGTGTACGTGTGTGTGCGTGTGTTCGTTTGTGTGTACGTGTGTATGTGTTTGTGTGTGTGTGTAAGTGTGTGTGTGTGTATGAGTGTGTGTGTACGTTCGACTTGCATAGATAAGAATACGGCCGTGGCAAGAAGGCCATGCTTGCTGTAAGGAGCGACTAATTGGTAGGAGTCGAGAGATAAAGAGTGTATGTGTGTGTGTTTATTCCTGTGTGTGTGCGTGTGTAGGTGTGTGTGTGTGTGTATGTATGTGTGTGTCTGTTCGGCTCACAGAGATAAGAACTCGGCTGTGGCAAGAAGTTCCTGCCTGTCGTAAGATGCGACTAATGGGTAGGAGTCGAGAGGTGAAGAGTGTATGTGTGTGTGCGTGTGTGCGTGTGTGTGTGCGTGTGTGAGTATGTGTGTGTGTCTGTTCGGCTCGCAGAGATTAGAATACGGCCGAGGCAATAAGTCCATGCCTGTCGTAAGAGGAGACTAATGGGTATTAGTCGAGAGGTGAAGAGTGTATTTGTGTGTGTGTGTGCGTGTGTGCGTGTGTGTGTGTGAGTGTGTGCGTGTGTGTGTGTGAGTGTGTGTGTGTCCGTTCGGCTTGCAGAGATAAGAATACGGCCGTGGCAAGAGGGCCCTGCCTGTCTTAAGAGGCGACTAATGGATAGGAGTCGAGAGGTGGAAAGTGTGTGCGTGTGCGTGTGCGTATGCGTGTGTGCGTGCGTGTGTGTGTAAGTGTGTGTATCCGTTCGGCGTGCAAAGATAAGAATACGGCCGGGGCAAGAAGGCCCTGCCTCTCGTAAGAGGCGACTAAAAGGTAGGAGTCGAGAGGTGAAGAGTGTATGTGTGTGTGTGTGTGTGACTGTGTGTGTGTGTCCGCTCGGCTCGCAGAGATAAGAACACGGCCGTGGCAAGAAGGCCCTGCCTGTCGTAAGAGGCGACTAGTAGGTAGAAGTCGAGAGGTGAAGAGTGTATGTGTGTGTGTGCGTGTGTGAGTATGTGTGTGTGTTAGTTCGGCCTGCAGAGATAAGAACACGACCGAAGCAAGAAGGCCCTGCCTATGGTAACAGGCGACTAATAGGTAGGAGTCGAGAGGTGAAGAGTTTATGTGTGTGTGTGTGCGTGTGTGCGTGTGTGTGTAAATGTGTGAGTATGTGTGTGTCCGTTCGGCTTGCAGAGATAAGAACACTGCTAAGGCAAGAAGGCCCTGCCCGTCGTAAGAGGCGACTAATAGGTAGGACCCGAGAGGTAAAGAGTCTATGTGTGTGTGCGTGTATGCGTGTGTGTTTACGTGTGTAAGTGTGTGTGTGTATGTGTGTTTGTGTGTGCGTGTGTGTGTGTGTCCGTTCGGCTTGCAGAGATAAAAACACGGCCGTGGCAAGAACTCCCTGCCTGTCGTAAGAGGCGAATAATGGATATAAGTCGAGAGGTGCAGAGTGTGTGCGTGTGCGTGTGTGCGTGTGTTCCTGTGTGCGTATGTTTGTTTGGCGTGGGTGTGTGTCCGTTCGGCTTGCAGAGATAAAAACACGGCCGTTGAAAGAAGTCCCTGCCTGTCGTAAGAGAAGAACAATGGGTAGGAGTCGAGAAGTGAAGAGTGTATGTGTGTGTGCGTGCGTGTGTGTGTGAGTGTGTGTGTGTATGTTCGGCTCGCAGAGATAAGAACACGGCCGTGGCAAGAAGTCCCTGAATGCCGTAAGAGGCGACTAATGGGTAGGAGTCGAGAGGTGAAGAGTCTATGTGTGTGAGCGTGTATGCGTGTGTGTGTACGTGTGTGTGTGTGTGTGTGTGTGTATATGTGTGTGTATCCGTTTTGGCTTACAGAGATAAGAATACGGCCAAGGGAAGAAGGTTCTGCCTGTCTTAAGTGGCGACTAATGGATAGAAGTCGAGAGGTGGAGTGTGTGTGCGTGTGCGTGTGTGCGTGTGTTCCTGTGTGCGTATGTTTGTGTGTGCGTGTGTGTGTGTCCGTTCGGCTTGCAGAGATAAAAACACGGCCGTGGCAAGAACTCCCTGCCTGTCGTAAGAGGAGAATAATGGATAGAAGTCGAGAGGTGCAGAGTGTGTGCGTATGTGCCTGTGTTCCTGTGTGCGTGTGTTTGTTTGTGCGTGTGTGTGTGTCCGTTCGGCTTGCAGAGATAAAAACACGGCCGTGGCAAGAAGTCCCTGCCTGTCGTAAGAGAAGAACAATGGGTAGGAGTCGAGATGTGAAGAGTGTATGTGGGTGTGTGTGTGCGTGTGTGCGTGCGTGTGTGTGTGAGTGTGTGTGTGTGTGTCCGTTCGGCTCGCAGAGATAAGAACACGGCCGTGGCAAGAAGTCCCTGAATGTCGTAAGAGGCGACTAATGGGTAGCAGTCGAGAGGTGAAGAGTGTATGTGTGTGTGTCTGTGTGCGTGCGTGTGTGAGTGTGTGTGTGTCCAGTCGGCTCGCAGAGATAAAAACACGGCCGTGGCAAGAAGGCCCTGCCTGTCGTAAGAGGCGACTAATGGGTAGGAGTCGAGAGGTGAAGAGTGGATTTGCGCATGTGTGTGTGCGTGTGTGCGTGCGTGTGTGTGTGAATGTGTGTGTCCGTTCAGCTTGCAGAGATAAGAATACGACCGAGGCAAGAAGGCCTTGCCTGTCGTAAGTGACGACTAATGGGTAGGAGTCGAGAGGTGAAGAGTGTATGTGTGTGTGTGCGTGTGTGCGTGTGTGTGCGAGTGTGTGTGAATGTATGTGTGTGTCCGTTCGGCTCGCAGAGATTAGAATACGGCCGAGGCAAGAAGGCCATGCCTGTCGTAAGAGGCCATTAATGGGTAGGAGTCGAGAGGTGAAGAGTGTATTTGCGCATGTGTGTGTGCGTGTGTGCGTGCGTGTGTGTGTGAATGTGTGTGTCCGTTCAGCTTGCAGAGTTAAGAATACGACCGAGGCAAGAAGGCCTTGCCTGTCGTAAGTGGCGACTAATGGGTAGGAGTCGAGCGGTGAAGAGTGTATGTGTGTGTGTGTGTGCATGTGTGCGTGTGTGTGTGCTTGTGTGAGTGTGTGTGTATTTGTGTGTGTCAGTTTGGCATGCAGAGATAAGAATACGGCCGTGGCAAGAAGGTCCTGCCTGTCGTAAGAGGCGACTAATGGGTAGGAGTCGAGAGGTGAAAAGTGTATGTGTGTGTGTGCGTGTGTGCGTGTGTGTGTGCGTTTGTGAGTGTGTGTGTGTGTTAGTTCGGCCTGCAGAGATAAGAACACGACCGAAGCAAGAAGGCCCTGCCTATCGTAAGAGGCGACTAATAAGTTGGAGTCGAGAGGTGAAGAGTGTATGTGTGTGTGTGCGTGTGTGCGTGTGTGTGTGCGTGTGTGAGTATGTGTGTGTGTCCGTTCGGCTTGCAGAGATAAGAACACGACCGAAGCAAGAAGGCCCTGCCTGTCTTAAAAGGCGACTAATGGATAGGAGTCGAGAGGTGAAGAGTCTATATGTGGGTGCGTGTATGCGTGTGTGTGTGTGCAAGTGTGTGTATCCGCTCTGCTTGCAGAGATAAGAATACGTCCGGGACAAGAACGCCCTGCCTCTCGTAAGAGGCGACTAAAAGGTAGGAGTCGAGAGGTGAAGAGTGTATGTGTGTGTGTGTGTGTGTGTGTGTGTGTGTGTGTGTGTGTGTGTGTGACTGTGTGTGTGTGACTGTGTGTGTGTGTGTCCGCTCGGCTCGCAGAGATAAGAACACGGCCGTGGCAAGAAGGCCCTGCCTGTCGTAAGAGGCGACTAATGGGTAGGAGTCGAGAGGTGAAGAGTCTATATGTGGGTGCGTGTATGCGTGTGTGTGTGCGTGTGTGAGTGTGTGTGTATGTGTGTGTGTCCTTTAGGCTTACAGAGATAAGAATACGGCCGAGGGAAGAAGGTTCTGCCTGTCGTAAGAGGCGAATAATGGATAGGAGTCGAGAGGTAAAGAGTGTATGTGTGTGTGTCTGTGTGCGTGCGTGTGTGTGTGAATGTGTGTTTGTCCGTTCGGCTCGCAGAGATAAGAACACGGCCGTGGCAAGAAGTCCCTGAATGTCGTAAGAGGCGACTAATGGGTAGGAGTTGAGAAGTGAAGAGTCTATGTGTGTGAGCGTGTATGCGTGTGTGTGTACGTGTGTGAGTGTGTGTGTATATGTGTGTGTGTCCGTTCGGCTTACAGAGATAAGAACACGGCCGAGGGAAGAAGGTTCTGCCTGTCGTAAGAGGCGAATAATGGATAGGAGTCGAGAGGTAAAGAGTGTATGTGTGTGTGTCTGTGTGCGTGCGTGTGTGTGTGAATGTGTGTGTGTCCGTTCGGCTCGCAGAGATAAGAACACGGCCGTGGCAAGAAGTCCCTGAATGTCGTAAGAGGCGACTAATGGGTAGGAGTTGAGAAGTGAAGAGTCTATGTGTGTGAGCGTGTATGCGTGTGTGTGTACGTGTGTGAGTGTGTGTGTATATGTGTGTGTGTCCGTTCGGCTTACAGAGATAAGAACACGGCCGAGGGAAGAAGGTTCTGCCTGTCGTAAGAGGCGAATAATGGATAGGAGTCGAGAGGTAAAGAGTGTATGTGTGTGTGTCTGTGTGCGTGCGTGTGTGAGTGTGTGTGTATGTGTGTGTGTGAGTGTGTGTGTGTCCGGTTGGCTCGCAGAGATAAGAACACGGCCGTGGCAAGAAGGACCTGCCTGTCGTAAGAGGCGACTAATGGGTAGGAGTCGAGAGGTGAAGAGTGTATGTGTGTGTGTGTGTGTGTGTGTCTGCGTATGATTGTGCGTGTGTGAGAGTGTGTGTATGTATGTGTGTGTCCGTTCGGCTCGCAGAGAATAGAATACGGCCGAGGCAAGAAGGCCATGCCTGTCGTAAGAGACGATTAATGGGTAGAAGTCGAGATGTGAAGAGTGAATTTGCGCGTGTGTGTGTGCGTGTGTGCGTGCGTGTGTGTGTGAGTGTGTGTGTCCGTTCAGCTTGCAGAGATAAGAATACGGCCGAGGCAAGAAGGCCCTGCCTGTCGTAAGTGGCGACTAATGGGTAGAGTCGAGAGGTGAAGAGTGTATGTGTGTGTGTGCGTGTGTGCGTGTGTGTGTGCGTGTGTGAGTGTTTGTGTATGTGTGTGTGTCCGTTTGGCTTGCAGAGATAAGAATACGGCCGTGGCAAGAAGGCCCTGCCTGTCGTAAGAGGCGACTAATGGGTAGGAGTCGAGAGGTGAAGAGTGTATGTGTGTGTGTGTGCGTGTGTGCGTGTGTGTGCGTGTGTAAGTGTGTGTGTATGTGTGTGTGTCCGTTTGGCTTGCAGAGATAAGAATACAACCGATTCAAGAAGGCCCTGCCGGTTGTAAGGGACTTCTAATAAGTAAGAGTCGAGAGTTGAAGAGTGTATGTGTGTGTGCGTGTGTGCGTGTGTGTGTGCGTGTGTCAGTATGTGTGTGTGTTAGTTCGGCCTGCAGAGATAAGAACACGACCGAGGCAAGAAGGCCCTGCCTATCGTAAGAGGCGACTAATAGGTAGGAGTCGAGAGGTGAAGAGTGTATGTGTGTGTGTGCGTGTGGGCATGTGTGTGTGTGCGTGTGTGAGTATGTGTGTGTGTCCGTTCGGCTTGCAGAACGGTTGGGCTTGTAAGTGTGTGTGTGTGTATGTGTGTGTGTCTGTTTGGCTTGCAGAGATAAGAATACGGCCGAGGCAAGAGGGCCATGCTTGCTGTAAGGAGCGACTAATGGGTAGGAGTCGAGAGATTAAGAGTGTACGTGTGTGTGCGTGTGTTCGTTTGTGTGTACGTGTGTATGTGTTTGTGCGTGTGTAAGTGTGTGTGTGTGTATGAGTGTGTGTGTACGTTCGACTTGCATAGATAAGAATACGGCCGTGGCAAGAAGTCCATGCTTGCTGTAAGGAGCGACTAATTGGTAGGAGTCGAGAGATAATGAGTGTATGTGTGTGTGTTTATTCCTGTGTGTGTGCGTGTGTAGGTGTGTGTGTGTATGTATGTGTGTGTCCGTTCGGCTCACAGAGATAAGAACTCGGCTGTGGCAAGAAGTTCCTGCCTGTCGTAAGATGCGACTAATGGGTAGGAGTCGAGAGGTGAAGAGTGTATGTGTGTGTGCGTGTGTGCGTGTGTGTGGGCGTGTGTGAGTATGTGTGTGTGTCCGTTCGGCTCGCAGAGATTAGAATACGGCCGAGGCAATAAGTCCATGCCTGTCGTAAGAGGCGACTAATGGGTATTAGTCGAGAGGTGAAGAGTGTATTTGTGTGTGTGTGTGTGCGTGTGTGCGTGTGTGTGTGAGTGTGTGCATGTGTGTGTGTGAGTGTGTGTGTGTCCGTTCGGCTTGCAGAGATAAGAACACGGCCGTGGCAAGAAGTCCCTGCCTGTCGTAAGAGGCGACTAATGAATAGGAGTCGAGAGGTGAAGAGTGTATGTGTGTGTGTGTGTGTGCGTGTGTTTGTGCGTGTGTGAGTGTGTGTGTATATGTGTGTGTGTCCGTTTGGCTTGCAGAGATAAGAACACGGCCGTGGCAAGAAGTCCCTGCCTGTCGTAAGAGGCGACTAATGAATAGGAGTCGAGAGGTGAAGAGTGTATGTGTGTGTGTGTGCGTGTGTTTGTGCGTGTGTGAGTGTGTGTGTATATGTGTGTGTGTCCGTTCGGCTTGCAGAGATAAGAACACGGCCGTGGCAAGAAGGCCCTGCCTGTCGTAAGAGGCGACTAATGGGTAGGAGTCGAGAGGTGAAGAGTGTATGTGTGTGTGTGTGTGTGCGTGTGTGCGTGTGTGTGTGCGTGTGTCAGTATGTGTGTGTGTCCGTTCGGCTCGCAGAGATTAGAATACGGCCGAGGCAATAAGTCCATGCCTGTCGTAAGAGGCGACTAATGGGTATTATTCGAGAGGTGAAGAGTGTATTTGTGTGTGTGTGTGTGTGCGTGTGTGCGTGTGTGTTTGAGTGTATGCGTGTGTGTGTGTGAATGTGTGTGTGTCCGTTCGGCTTGCAGAGATAAGAACACGGCCGTGGCAAGAAGTCCCTGCCTGTCGTAAGAGGCGACTAATGAATAGGAGTCGAGAGGTGAAGAGTGTATGTGTGTGTGTGTGCGTGTGTTTGTGCGTGTGTGTGTGTGTGTGTATATGTGTGTGTGTCCGTTTGGCTTGCAGAGATAAGAATACGGCCGAGGCAAGAAGGCCCTGCCTGTCGTAAGAGAAGAATAATGGGTAGGAGTCGAGAGGTGAAGAGTGTATGTATGTCTGTGCGTGTGTGCGTGCGTGTGTGAGTGTGTGTGTGTATGTGTGTGTGTAAGTGTGTGTGTGTCCGGTCGGCTCACAGAGATGAGAGCACGGCCGTGGCAAGAAGGCCCTGCCTGTCGTAAGAGGCGACTAATGGGTAGGAGTCGAGAGGTGAAGAGTGTATGTGTGTGTGTGTGTGCGTGTGTGCGTGTGTGTGCGTGTGTAAGTGTGTGTATGTATGTGTGTGTGTCTGTTTGGCTTGCATAGATAAGAACACGACCGAGGCAAGAAGGCCCTGCCTATCGTAAGAGGAGAATAATGGGTAGAAGTCGAGAGGTGAAGAGTGTATGTGTGTGTGTGCGTTTGTGCGTGCCTGTGTGAGTGTGTGTGTGTATGTGTGTGAGTCAGTGTGTGTGTTTCCGGTCGGCTCGCAGATATGAAGACACGGCCGTGGCAAGAAGGCCCTGCCTGTCGTAAGAGACGACTAATGGGTAGGAGTCGAGAGGTGAAGAGTGTATGTGTGTGTGTGTGTGTGTGTGCGTGTGTGTGTGTGCGTGTGTAAGTGTGTGTGTATGTGTGTGTGTGTGTCTGTTTGGCTTGCAGAGATAAGAATACGGCCGAGGCAAGAAGGCCCTGCCTCTTGTAAGGGGCGACTAATAAGTAGGAGTCGAGAGGTGAAGAGTGTATGTGTATGTGTGCCTGTGTGCGTGTGTTGGTATGTGTGTGTGTGCGTGTGTGTGTGTGTCCGTTCGGCTTGCAGAGATAAAAATACGGCCGAGGCAAGAAGGATCTGCCTCTTGTAAGGGGCGACTAATAAGTAGGAGTCGGGAGGTGAAGAGTGTATGTGTGTGTGTGTGCGTTTGTGCGTGTGTGCGTGTGTATGTGCGTGTGTGAGTATGTGTGTGTGTTAGTTCGGCTTGCAGAAATAAGAACACGACCGAGGCAAAAAGGCCCTGCCTATCGTAAGAGGTGACTAATGGGTAGGAGTCGAGAGGTGAAGAGTGTATGTGTGTATGTGTGTGTGTGCGTGTGTGCGTGTGTGTGTGCGTGTGTGAGTATGTGTGTGTGTCCGTTCGGCTTGCAGAGATAAGAATACGTCCGTCGCAAGAAGGCCCTGCCTGTCGTAAGAGGCGACTAATGGGTAGGAGTCGAGAGGTGAAGCGTGTATGTGTGTGTGTGTGTGCAAGTGTGTGTGTGTGTCCGTTCGGCTCGCAGAGATAAGAATACGTCCGTGGCAAGAAGGCCCTGCCTGTCTTAAGAGGCGACTAATGGATGGGAGTCGAGAGGTGAAGAGTGTATGTGTGTGTGTGCGTGTGTGCGTGTGTGTGCATGTGTAAGTGTGTGTGTGTATGTGTGTGTGTGTGTGTGTGTTTGGCTTGCAGAGATTAGAATACGGCCGAGGCAAGAAGGCCCTGCCTCTTGTAATGTGCGACTAATAAGTAGGAGTCGAGAGGTGAGGAGTGTATGTGTGTGTGCGTGTGTGCGTGTGTGCGTGTGTATGCGTGTGTGAGTATGTGTGTGTGTTAGTTCGGCTTGCAGAGATAAGAACACGGCCGTGGCAAGAAGGCCCTGCCTATGGTAAGAGGCGACTAATAGGTAGGAGTCGAGAGGTGAAGAGTGTATGTGTGTGTGTGTGTGCGTGTGTGCGTGTGTGTGTGCGTGTGTGAGTATGTGTGCGTGTCCGTTCGGCTTGCAGATATAAGAACACGGCCGAGGCAAGAAGGCCCTGCCTGTCGTTAGAGGCGACTAATAGGTAGGAGTCGAGAGGTGAAGAATGTATGTGTGTGTGCGTGTGTTCGTGTTTTTGTGTGTGTGTGTGAGTGTATGTGTGTGTGCGTGTGTACGTGCGTGTGTGCGTGTGTGTGTGTGAGTGTGTGTGTGCGAGTATGTGTGTGTGTTTGTGTATGTGTGAGTGTATGTGTGTGTGCGTGTGTGCGTGCGTGTGTGTTTGTGTTTGTCAGTGTGTGTGTGTGTATGTGTGTGTGTCCCTTCGTCTCGCAGAGATAAGAAAACAGCCGTGGCAAGAAGGCCCTGCCTATCGTAAGAGGCGACTAATAGGTAGGAGTGGAGAGGTGAAGAGATTATGTGTGTGTGCGTTTGTGCGTGTGAGTGTGCGTGTGTGAGTATGTGTGTGTGTTAGTTCGGCTTGCAGAGATAAGAACACGACCGAGGCAAGGAGGCCCTGCCTATCGTAAGAGGCGACTAATAGGTAGGAGTCGAGAGATGAAGAGTGTATGTGTGTGTGCGCGTGTGTACGTGTGTGTGTGCGTGTGTGAGTATGTGTGTGTGTCCATTCGGCTTGCAGAGATAAGAACACGGCCGAGGCAAGAAGGCCCTGCCTGTCGTAAGAGGCGACTAATGAATAGGAGTCAAGAGGTGAAGATTGTATGTGTGCGTGCGTGTGTGCGTGTGTGTGTGTGTGAGTGTGTGTGTGTATGTATGTGTGTGTCCGTTCGGCTCGCAGAGATTAGAATTCGGCCGAGGCAATAAGTCCATGCCTGTCGTAAGTGGCGACTAATGCGTGGGAGTCGAGAGGTGAAGAGTGTATTTGTGTGTGTGTGTGTGTGCGTGTGTGCGTGCGTGTGTGAGTGTGTGCGTGTGTGTGTGTGAGTGTGTGTGTGTCCGTTCGGCTTGCAGAGATAAGAAGACGGCCGTGGCAAGAAGTCCCTGCCTGTCGTAAGAGGCGACTAATGAATAGGAGTCGAGAGGTGAAGAGTGTATTTGTGTGTGTGTGTGTGCGTGTGTGCGTGTGTGTGTGACTGTGTGTGTGTGTGTCCGCTCGGCTCGTAGAGATAAGAACACGGCCGTGGCAAGAAGGCCCTGCCTGTCGTAAGAGGCGACTAATGGGTAGGAGTCGAGAGGTGAAGAATCTATGTGTGTGTGCGTGTATGCGTGTGTGTGTGCGTGTGTGAGTGTGTGTGTATGTGTGTGTGTCCTTTAGGCTTACAGAGATAAGAATACGGCCGTGGCAAGAAGTCCCTGCCTGTCGTAAGAGGAGAACAATGGGTAGGAGTCGAGAAGTGAAGAGTGTATGTGTGTGTGTGCGTGTGTGCGTGCGTGTGTTTGTGAGTGTGTGTGTGCGTGTGTGTGTGACTGTGTGTGTGTGTCCGCTCGGCTCGCAGAGATAAGAACACGGCCGTGGCAAGAAGGCCCTGCCTGTCGTAAGAGGCGACTAATGGGTAGGAGTCGAGAGGTGAAGAATCTATGTGTGTGTGCGTGTATGCGTGTGTGTGTGCGTGTGTGAGTGTGTGTGTATGTGTGTGTGTCCTATAGGCTTACAGAGATAAGAATACGGCCGTGGCAAGAAGTCCCTGCCTGTCGTAAGAGGCGACTAATGGGTAGGAGTCGAGAGGTAAAGAGTGTATGTGTGTGTGTGTGTGTCTGCGTATGATTGTGCGTGTGTGAGAGTGTGTGTATGTATGTGTGTGTCCGTTCGGCTCGCAGAGAATAGAATACGGCCGAGGCAAGAAGGCCATGCCTGTCGTAAGAGACGACTAATGGGTAGAAGTCGAGATGTGAAGAGTGAATTTGCGCGTGTGTGTGTGCGTGTGTGCGTGCGTGTGTGTGTGAGTGTGTGTGTCCGTTCAGCTTGCAGAGATAAGAATACGGCCGTGGCAAGAAGGCCCTGCCTGTCGTAAGAGGCGACTAATGGGTAGGAGTCGAGAGGTGAAGAGTGTATGTGTGTGTGTGTGTGTGCGTGTATGCGTGTGTGTGTGCGTGTGTGAGTGTGTGTGTATGTGTGTGTGTCCTTTAGGCTTACAGAGATAAGAATACGGCCGTGGCAAGAAGTCCCTGCCTGTCGTAAGAGGAGAACAATGGGTAGGAGTCGAGAAGTGAAGAGTGTATGTGTGTGTGTGCGTGTGTGCGTGCGTGTGTTTGTGAGTGTGTGTGTGCGTGTGTGTGTGACTGTGTGTGTGTGTCCGCTCGGCTCGCAGAGATAAGAACACGGCCGTGGCAAGAAGGCCCTGCCTGTCGTAAGAGGCGACTAATGGGTAGGAGTCGAGAGGTGAAGAATCTATGTGTGTGTGCGTGTATGCGTGTGTGTGTGCGTGTGTGAGTGTGTGTGTATGTGTGTGTGTCCTATAGGCTTACAGAGATAAGAATACGGCCGTGGCAAGAAGTCCCTGCCTGTCGTAAGAGGCGACTAATGGGTAGGAGTCGAGAGGTAAAGAGTGTATGTGTGTGTGTGTGTGTGTCTGCGTATGATTGTGCGTGTGTGAGAGTGTGTGTATGTATGTGTGTGTCCGTTCGGCTCGCAGAGAATAGAATACGGCCGAGGCAAGAAGGCCATGCCTGTCGTAAGAGACGACTAATGGGTAGAAGTCGAGATGTGAAGAGTGAATTTGCGCGTGTGTGTGTGCGTGTGTGCGTGCGTGTGTGTGTGAGTGTGTGTGTCCGTTCAGCTTGCAGAGATAAGAATACGGCCATGGCAAGAAGGCACTGCCTCTTGTAAGGGGCGACTAATAGGTAGGATTAGAAAGGTGAATAGTGTATGTGTGTGCGTGTGTGTGTGTTTGTGCGAGTGGGAGTGTGTGTATATGTATGTGTGTGTCCGTTCGGCTCGCAGAGGATAGAATACGGCCGAGGCACGTAGGCCGTGCCTGTCGTAAGGGACGACTAATGGGTAGGAGTCAAGAGGTGAGGAGTGTATATGTGTGTGTGCGTGTGTGTGCGTTTGTGTGTGTCCTTCGGCTCGCAGGGATAAGAATACAGCCGTGGCAAGAAGGCCATGCCTGTCGTAAGAGGCGACTAATGGGTAGGAGTCAAGAGGTGAAGAATGATTGTGTGTGTGTGTGTGACTGTGCGTGTGCGTGTGAGCGTGTATGCGTGTGTGTGTGCGTGTGTCTGTGAGTGTGTGTGTGTGTCCGTTCGGCTCGCAGCGATAAGAACACGGCCGAGGCAAGAAGGACCTGCCTCTCGTAAGAGGCGACTAATAGGTAGGAGTCGAGAGTCGAAGAGTGTATGTGTGTGTGTGTGTGTGAGTGTGTGTGTGTCCGTTCGGCTCGCAGAGATAAGAATACGGCCGTGGCAAAAAGGCCCTGCCTGTCTTAATAGGCGACTAATGGATAGGAATCGAGAGGTGGAGAGTGTGTGCATGTGCGTTTGCGTGTGCGTGTGTGCGTGTGTGTGCGTGTGAGCGTGCGTGTTTGTGTGAGTGTGTGTGTGTGTGTCCGTTCGGCTCGCAGAGATAAGAACACGGCCGTGGCAAGAAGTCCCTGAATGTCGTAAGAGGCGACTAATGGGTAGAAGTCGAGAGGTGAAGAGTCTATGTGTGTGTGCGTGTATGCGTGTGTGTGTACGTGTGTGAGTGTGTGTGCGTATGTGTGTGTGTCCGTTCGGCTTGCAGAGATAAGAATACGGCCGAGGGAAGAAGGTTCTGCCTGTCTTAAGTGGCCACTAATGGATAGAAGTCGAGAGGTGGAGAGTGTGTGCATGTGCGTTTGCGTGTGCGTGTGTGCGTCTGTGTGTGCGTGTGAGCGTGAGTGTTTGTGTGAGTGTGTGTGTGTGTCCGTTCGGCTCGCAGAGATAAGAACACGGCCGTGGCAAGAAGTCCCTGAATGTCGTAAGAGGCGACTACTGGGTAGGAGTCGAAAGGTGAAGAGTGTATGTGTGTGTGTGCGTGTGTGTGCGTGTGTGTGCGTGTGTAAGTGTGTGTGTATGTGTGTGTGTCCGTTTGGCTTGCAGAGATAAGAATGCGGCTGAGGCAAGAAGTCCCTGCCTGTGGTAAGAGGAGAATAATGGGTAGGAGTCGAGAGGTGAAGATTGTATGTGTGTGTGTGTGTGTGCGTGTGTGCGGGTGTGTGTGCGTGTGTGACTGTGTGTGTATGTGTGTGTGTCCGTTTGGCTTGCAGAGATAAGAATACGGCCGTGGCAAGAAGGCCCTGCCTGTCGTAAAAAGCGACTAATGGGTAAGAGTCGAGAGGTGAAGAGTGTATGTGTGTGTCTGTGTGCATGTGTGCGTGTGTGTGCGTGTGTAAGTGTGTGTTTATGTGTGTGTGTCCGTTTGGCTTGCAGAGATAAGAATACGGCCGAGGCAAGAAAGCCCTGCCGCTTGTAAGGGGCGACTAATAAGTAGGAGTCAAGGGGTGAAGAGTGTATGTGTGTGTGTGCGTGTGTGCGTGTGTGTGTGCGTGTTTGAGTATGTGTGTGTGTTAGTTCGGCCTGCAGAGATAAGAACACGACCGAGGCAAGAAGGCCCTGCCTATCGTAAGAGGCGACTAATAGGTAGGAGTCGAGAGGTGAAGAGTGTATGTGTGTGTGCGTGTGTGTGCGTGTGTGGGTGTGTGTGTGTGTCCTTTCGGCTTGCAGAGATAAGAACACGGTCGAGGCAAGAAGACCCTGCCTGTCGTAAGAGAGAATAATGGGTAGGAGTCGAGAGGTGAAGAGTGTATGTGTGTATGTGTGTGTGCGTTTGTGCGTGTGTGTGTGCGTGTGTAAGTATGTGTGTGTGTCCGTTCGGCTTGCAGAGATAAGAATACGTCCGTCGCAAGAAGGCCCTGCCTGTCGTAAGAGGCGACTAATGGGTAGGAGTCGAGAGGTGAAGCGTGTATGTGTGTGTGTGTGTGTGTGTGTGCAAGTGTGTGTGTGTGTCCGTTCGGCTCGCAGAGATAAGAATACGTCCGTGGCAAGAAGGCCCTGCCTGTCTTAAGAGGCGACTAATGGGTAGGAGTCGAGAGGTGAAGAGTGTATGTGTGTGTGTGTGTGCGTGTGTGGGTGTGTGTGCGTGTGTAAGTGTGTGTGTATGTGTGTGTGTCTGTTTGGCTTGCAGAGATAAGAATACGGCCGAGGCAAGAAGGCCCTGCCTCTTGTAAGGGGCGACTAATAAGTAGGAGTCGAGAGGTGAAGAGTGTATGTGTGTGTGTGTGCCTGTGTGCGTGTGTTTGTATGTGTGTGTGTGCGTGTGTGTGTGTGTCCGTTCGGCTTGCAGAGATGAAAATACGGCCGAGGCAAGAAGGATCTGCCTCTTGTAAGGGGCGACTAATAAGTAGGAGTCGGGAGGTGAAGAGTGTATGTGTGTGTGTGCGTTTGTGCGTGTGTGTGTGCGTGTGTAAGTATGTGTGTGTGTCCGTTCGGCTTGCAGAGATAAGAATACGTCCGTCGCAAGAAGGCCCTGCCTGTCGTAAGAGGCGACTAATGGGTAGGAGTCGAGAGGTGAAGCGTGTATGTGTGTGTGTGTGTGTGTGTGTGTGCAAGTATGTGTGTGTGTCCGTTCGGCTTGCAGAGATAAGAACACGGCCGTGGCAAGAAGGCCCTGCCTGTCGTAAGAGACGACTAATGGGTAGGAGTCGAGAGGTGAAGAGTGTATGTGTGTGTGTGTGTGTGCGTTTGTGCGTGTGTGTGCGTGTGTAAGTGTGTGTATGTGTGTGTGTCCGTTTGGCTTGCAGAGATAAGAATACAACCGAGGCAAGAAGGCCCTGCCGGTTGTAAGGGACTTCTAATAAGTACGAGTCGAGAGTTGAAGAGTGTATGTGTGTGTGCGTGTGGGCATGTGTGTGTGTGCGTGTGTCAGTATGTGTGTGTGTTTGTTCGGCCTGCAGAGATAAGAACACGACCGAGGCAAGAAGGCCCTGCCTATCGTAAGAGGCGACTAATAGGTAGGAGTCGAGAGGTGAAGAGTGTATTTGTGTGTGTGCGTGTGGGCATGTGTGTGTGTGCGTGTGTGAGTATGTGTGTGTGTCCGTTCGGCTTGCAGAACGGTTGGGCTTGTAAGTGTGTGTGTGTATATGTGTGTGTCTGTTTGGCTTGCAGAGATAAGTATACGGCCGAGGCAAGAAGGCCATGCTTGCTGTAAGGAGCGACTAATGGGTGGGAGTCGAGAGATGAAGAGTGTACGTGTGTGTGCGTGTGTTCGTTTGTGTGTACGTGTGTATGTGTTTGTGCGTGTGTAAGTGTGTGTGTGTGTATGGGTGTGTGTGTACGTTCGACTTGCATAGATAAGAATACGGCCGTGGCAAGAAGGCCATGCTTGCTGTAAGGAGCGACTAATTGGTAGGAGTCGAGAGATAAAGAGTGTATGTGTGTGTGTTTATTCCTGTGTGTGTGCGTGTGTAGGTGTGTGTGTGTATGTATGTGTGTGTCCGTTCGGCTCACAGAGATAAGAACTCGGCTGTGGCAAGAAGTTCCTGCCTGTCGTAAGATGCGACTAATGGGTAGGAGTCGAGAGGTGAAGAGTGTATGTGTGTGTGCGTGTGTGCGTGTGTGTGTGCGTGTGTGCGTATGTGTGTGTGTCTGTTCGGCTCGCAGAGATTAGAATACGGCCGAGGCAATAAGTCCATGCCTGTCGTAAGAGGCGACTAATGGGTATTAGTCGAGAGGTGAAGAGTGTATTTGTGTGTGTGTGTGCGTGTGTGCGTGTGTGTGTGAGTGTGTGCGTGAGTGTGTGCGTGTGTGTGTGTGAGTGTGTGTGTGTCCGTTCGGCTTGCAGAGATAAGAATACGGCCGTGGCAAGAAGGATCTGCCTCTTGTAAGAGGCGACTAATGAATAGGAGTCGAGAGGTGAAGAGTGTATGTGTGTGTGTGTGCGTGTGTTTGTGCGTGTGTGAGTGTGTGTGTATATGTGTGTGTGTCCGTTTGGCTTGCAGAGATAAGAATACGGCCGAGGCAAGAAGGCCCTGCCTGTCGTAAGAGAAGAATATTGGGTAGGAGTCGAGAGGTAAAGAGTGTATGTATGTCTGTGCGTGTGTGCGTGCGTGTGTGAGTGTGTGTGTGTATGTGTGTGTGTTAGTGTGTGTGTCCGGTCGGCTCACAGAGATGAGAGCACGGCCGTGGCAAGAAGGCCCTGCCTGTCGTAAGAGGCGACTAATGGGTAGGAGTCGAGAGGTGAAGAGTGTATGTGTGTGTGTGTGTGTGTGTGTGCGTGTGTGCGTGTGTGTGCGTGTGTAAGTGTGTGTGTGTGTATGTGTGTGTGTCTGTTTGGCTTGCAGAGATAAGAATACGGCCGAGGCAAGAAGGCCATGCTTGCTGTAAGGAGCGACTAATGGGTAGGAGTCGAGAGATGAAGAGTGTACGTGTGTGTGCGTGTGTTCGTTTGTGTGTACATGTGTATGTGTTTGTGCGTGTGTAAGTGTGTGTGTGTATGGGTGTGTGTGTCCGTTCGACTTGCATAGATAAGAATACGGCCGTGGCAAGAAGGCCATGCTTGCTGTAAGGAGCGACTAATTGGTAGGAGTCGAGAGATAAAGAGTTTATGTGTGTGTGTGTGTGTGTTTATTCCTTTGTGTGTGCGTGTGTAAGTGTGTGTGTGTGTATGTATGTGTGTGTCCGTTCGGCTCACAGAGATAAAAACTCGGCCGTGGCAAGAAGTTCCTGCCTGTCGTAAGATGCGACTAATGGGTAGGAGTCGAGAGGTGAAGAGTGTATGTGTGTGTGCGTGTGTGCGTGTGTGTGTGCGTGTGTGAGTATGTGTGTGTGTCCGTTCGGCTCGCAGAGATTAGAATACGTCCGAGGCAATAAGTCCATGCCTGTCGTAAGAGGCGACTAATGGCTATTAGTCGAGAGGTGAAGAGTGTATTTGTGTGTGTGTGTGCGTGTGTGCGTGTGTGTTTGAGTGTATGCGTGTGTGTGTGTGAATGTGTGTGTGTCCGTTCGGCTTGCAGAGATAAGAACACGGCCGTGGCAAGAAGTCCCTGCCTGTCGTAAGAGGCGACTAATGAATAGGAGTCGAGAGGTGAAGAGTGTATGTGTGTGTGTGTGCGTGTGTTTGTGCATGTGTGAGTGTGTGTGTATATGTGTGTGTGTCCGTTTGGCTTGCAGAGATAAGAATACGGCCGAGGCAAGAAGGCCCTGCCTGTCGTAAGAGAAGAATAATGGGTAGGAGTCGAGAGGTGAAGAGTGTATGTATGTCTGTGCGTGTGTGCGTGCGTGTGTGATTGTGTGTGTGTATGTGTGTGTGTAAGTGTGTGTGTGTCCGGTCGGCTCACAGAGATGAGAGCACGGCCGTGGCAAGAAGGCCCTGCCTGTCGTAAGTGGCGACTAATGGGTAGGAGTCGAGAGGTGAAGAGTGTATGTGTGTGTGTGTGTGTGTGTGCGTGTGTGCGTGTGTGTGCGTGTGTAAGTGTGTGTATGTATGTGTGTGTGTCTGTTTGGCTTGCACGACCGAGGCAAGAAGGCCCTGCCTATCGTAAGAGGCGACTAATAGGTAGGAGTCGAGAGGTGAAGAGTGTATGTGTGTGTGTGCGTGTGTACGTGTGTGTGCGTGTGTGAGTATGTGTGTGTGTCCGTTCGGCTTGCAGAGATAAGAAAACGGCCGAGGCAAGAGGGCCCTGCCTGTCGTAAGAGGCGACTAATAGGTAGGAGTCGAGAGGTGAAGAATATATGTGTGTGTGCGTGTGTGCGTGTTTGTGTGTGTGTGAGTGTATGTGTGTGTGCGTGTGTACGTGCGTGTGTGCGTGTGTGTGTGTGTGAGTGTGTGTGTGTATGTGTGTGTGTGTGTCCCTTCGCTCGCAGAGATGAGAAAACAGCGGTGGCAAGAAGACCATGCCTATCGTAAGAGGCGACTAATGGATAGGAGTCGAGAGGTAGAGAGTGTGTGCGTGTGCGTGTGCGTATGTGTGTGTGTGAGTGTGTGTCCGTTCGGCTTGCAGAGATAAGAACACGGCCGTGGCAAGAACTCCCTGCCTATCGTAAGAGGAAAATAATGGGTAGAAGTCGAGAGGTGAAGAGTGTATGTGTGTGTGTGCGTTTGTGCGTGCCTGTGTGAGTGTGTGTGTGTATGTGTGTGAGTCAGTGTGTGTGTTTCCGGTCGGCTCGCAGATATGAGAACACGGCCGTGGCAAGAAGGCCCTGCCTGTCGTAAGAGACGACTAATGGGTAGGAGTCGAGAGGTGAAGAGTGTATGTGTGTGTGTGTGTGCGTGTGTGGGTGTGTGTGCGTGTGTAAGTGTGTGTGTATGTGTGTGTGTGTGCCTGTTTGGCTTGCAGAGATAAGAATACGGCCGAGGCAAGAAGGCCCTGCCTCTTGTAAGGGGCGACTAATAAGTAGGAGTCGAGAGGTGAAGAGTGTATGTGTGTGTGTGCGCCTGTGTGCCTGTGTTTGTATGTGTGTGTGTGCGTGTGTGTGTGTGTGTCCGTTCGGCTTGCAGAGATAAAAATACGGCCGAGGCAAGAAGGATCTGCCTCTTGTAAGGGGCGACTAATAAGTAGGAGTCGGGAGGTGAAGAGTGTGTGTGTGTGTGTGCGTTTGTGCGTGTGTGCGTGTGTATGTGCGTGTGTGAGTATGTGTGTGTGTTAGTTCGGCTTGCAGAAATAAGAACACGACCGAGGCAAAAAGGCCCTGCCTATCGTAAGAGGCGACTAATGGGTAGGAGTCGAGAGGTGAAGAGTGTATGTGTGTGTGTGCCTGTATGCGTGTGTTTGTATGTGTGTGTGTGCGTGTGTGTGTGTGTCCGTTCGGCTTGCAGAGATAAAAATACGGCCGAGGCAAGAAGGATCTGCCTGTCGTAAGAGGCGACTAATAGGTAGGAGTCGAGAGGTGAAGAATGTATGTGTGTGTGCGTGTGTGCGTGTTTGTGTGTGTGTGTGAGTGTATGTGTGTGCGTGTGTACGTGCGTGTGTGCGTGTGTGTGTGTGAGTGTGTGTGTGTGAGTATGTGTGTGTGTTAGTTCGGCTTGCAGAGATAAGAACACGACCGAGGCAAGAAGGCCCTGCCTATCGTAAGAGGCGACTAATAGGTAGGAGTAGAGAGGTGAAGAGATTATGTGTGTGTGCGTTTGTGCGTGTGAGTGTGCGTGTGTGAGTATGTGTGTGTGTTAGTTCGGCTTGCAGAGATAAGAACACGACCGAGGCAAGAAGGCCCTGCCTATCGTAAGAGGCGACTAATAGGTAGGAGTCGAGAGATGAAGAGTGTATGTATGTGTGCGCGTGTGTACGTGTGTGTGTGCGTGTGTGAGTATGTGTGTGTGTCCATTCGGCTTGCAGAGATAAGAACACGGCCGAGGCAAGAAGGCCCTGCCTGTCGTAAGAGGCGACTAATGAATAGGAGTCAAGAGGCGAAGATTGTATGTGTGCGTGCGTGTGTGCGTGTGTGTGTGTGTGAGTGTGTGTGTGTATGTATGTGTGTGTCCGTTCGGCTCGCAGAGATTAGAATACGGCCGAGGCAATAAGTCCATGCCTGTCGTAAGTGGCGACTAATGGGTAGGAGTCGAGAGGTGAAGAGTGTATTTGTGTGTGTGTGTGTGCGTGTGTGCGTGTGTGCGTGTGTGTGTGAGTGTGTGCGTGTGTGTGTGTGAGTGTGTGTGTGTCCGTTCGGCTTGCAGAGATAAGAAGACGGCCGTGGCAAGAAGTCCCTGCCTGTCGTAAGAGGCGACTAATGAATAGGAGTCGAGAGGTGAAGAGTGTATTTGTGTGTGTGTGTGTGTGTGCGTGTGTGCGTGTGTGTGTGACTGTGTGTGTGTGTGTGTCCGCTCGGCTCGCAGAGATAAGAACACGGCCGTGGCAAAAAGGCCCTGCCTGTCGTAAGAGGCGACTAATAGGTAGGAGTCGAGAGGTGAAGAGTGTATGTGTGTGTGTGCGTGTGTACGTGTGTGTGTGCGTGTGTGAGTATGTGTGTGTGTCCGTTCGGCTTGCAGAGATAAGAACACGGCAGAGGCAAGAAGGCCCTGCCTGTCGTAAGAGGCGACTAATAGGTAGGAGTCGAGAGGTGAAGAATGTATGTGTTTGTGCGTGTGTGCGTGTTTGTGTGTGTGTGTGTGAGTGTATGTGTGTGTGCGTGTGTGGGTGTGTGTGCGTGTGTAAGTGTGTGTGTATGTGTGTGTGTGTCTGTTTGGCTTGCAGAGATAAGAATACGGCCGAGGCAAGAAGGCCCTGCCTCTTGTAAGGGGCGACTAATAAGTAGGAGTCGAGAGGTGAAGAGTGTATGTGTGTGTGTGCCTGTGTGCGTGTGTTTGTATGTGCGTGTGTGCGTGTGTATGTGCGTGTGTAAGTATGTGTGTGTGTTAGTTCGGCTTGCAGAAATAAGAACACGACCGAGGCAAAAAGGCCCTGCCTATCGTAAGAGGCGACTAATGGGTAGGAGTCGAGAGGTGAAGAGTGTATGTGTGTATGTGTGTGTGCGTTTGTGCGTGTGTGTGTGCGTGTGTGAGTATGTGTGTGTGTCCGTTCGGCTTGCAGAGATAAGAATACGTCCGTCGCAAGAAGGCCCTGCCTGTCGTAAGAGGCGACTAATGGGTAGGAGTCGAGAGGTGAAGCGTGTATGTGTGTGTGTGTGTGCAAGTGTGTGTGTGTGTGTCCGTTCGGCTCGCAGAGATAAGAATACGTCCGTGGCAAGAAGGCCCTGCCTGTCTTAAGAGGCGACTAATGGATGGGAGTCGAGAGGTGAAGAGTGTATGTGTGTGTGTGCGTGTGTGCGTGTGTGTGCATGTGTAAGTGTGTGTGTATGTGTGTGTGTGTGTGTGTGTGTGTTTGGCTTGCAGAGATTAGAATACGGCCGAGGCAAGAAGGCCCTGCCTCTTGTAATGTGCGACTAATAAGTAGGAGTCGAGAGGTGAGGAGTGTATGTGTGTGTGCGTGTGTATGCGTGTGTGAGTATGTGTGTGTGTTAGTTCGGCTTGCAGAGATAAGAACACGGCCGTGGCAAGAAGGCCCTGCCTATCGTAAGAGGCGACTAATAGGTAGGAGTCGAGAGGTGAAGAGTGTATGTGTGTGTGTGTGCGTGTGTGCGTGTGTGTGTGTGCGTGTGTGAGTATGTGTGCGTGTCCGTTCGGCTTGCAGATATAAGAACACGGCCGAGGCAAGAAGGCCCTGCCTGTCGTTAGAGGCGACTAATAGGTAGGAGTCGAGAGGTGAAGAGACTATGTGTGTGTGCGTTTGTGCGTGTGAGTGTGCGTGTGTGAGTATGTGTGCGTGTCCGTTCGGCTTGCAGATATAAGAACACGGCCGAGGCAAGAAGGCCCTGCCTGTCGTTAGAGGCGACTAATAGGTAGGAGTCGAGAGATGAAGAGTGTATGTGTGTGTGCGCGTGTGTACGTGTGTGTGTGCGTGTGTGAGTATGTGTGTGTGTCCATTCGGCTTGCAGAGATAAGAACACGGCCGAGGCAAGATGGCCCTGCCTGTCGTAAGAGGCGACTAATGAATAGGAGTCAAGAGGTGAAGATTGTATGTGTGCGTGCGTGTGTGCGTGTGTGTGTGTGTGAGTGTGTGTGTGTATGTATGTGTGTGTCCGTTCGGCTCGCAGAGATTAGAATACGGCCGAGGCAATAAGTCCATGCCTGTCGTAAGTGGCGACTAATGGGTGGGAGTCGAGAGGTGAAGAGTGTATTTGTGTGTGTGTGTGTGCGTGTGTGCGTGTGTGTGTGAGTGTGTGCGTGTGTGTGTGTGAGTGTGTGTGTGTCCATTCGGCTTGCAGAGATAAGAAGACGGCCGTGGCAAGAAGTCCCTGCCTGTCGTAAGAGGCGACTAATGAATAGGAGTCGAGAGGTGAAGAGTGTATTTGTGTGTGTGTGTGCGTGTGTGCGTGTGTGTGTGACTGTGTGTGTGTGTGTCCGCTCGGCTCGTAGAGATAAGAACACGGCCGTGGCAAGAAGGCCCTGCCTGTCGTAAGAGGCGACTAATGGGTAGGAGTCGAGAGGTGAAGAATCTATGTGTGTGTGCGTGTATGCGTGTGTGTGTGCGTGTGTGAGTGTGTGTGTATGTGTGTGTGTCCTTTAGGCTTACAGAGATAAGAATACGGCCGTGGCAAGAAGTCCCTGCCTGTCGTAAGAGGAGAACAATGGGTAGGAGTCGAGAAGTGAAGAGTGTATGTGTGTGTGCGCGTGTGTGCGTGCGTGTGTTTGTGAGTGTGTGTGTGCGTGTGTGTGTGACTGTGTGTGTGTGTCCGCTCGGCTCGCAGAGATAAGAACACGGCCGTGGCAAGAAGGCCCTGCCTGTCGTAAGAGGCGACTAATGGGTAGGAGTCGAGAGGTGAAGAATCTATGTGTGTGTGCGTGTATGCGTGTGTGTGTGCGTGTGTGAGTGTGTGTGTATGTGTGTGTGTCCTATAGGCTTACAGAGATAAGAATACGGCCGTGGCAAGAAGTCCCTGCCTGTCGTAAGAGGAGAACAATGGGTAGGAGTCGAGAGGTGAAGAGTCTATGTGTGTGAGCGTGTATGCGTGTGTGTGTACGTGTGTGAGTGTGTGTGTATATGTGTGTGTGTCCGTTCGGCTTACAGAGATAAGAACACGGCCGAGGGAAGAAGGTTCTGCCTGTCGTAAGAGGCGAATAATGGATAGGAGTCGAGAGGTAAAGAGTGTATGTGTGTGTGTCTGTGTGCGTGCGTGTGTGAATGTGTGTGTATGTGTGTGTAAGTGTGTGTGTGTCCGGTCGGCTCGCAGAGATAAGAACACGGCCGTGGCAAGAAGGACCTGCCTGTCGTAAGAGGCGACTAATGGGTAGGAGTCGAGAGGTAAAGAGTGTATGTGTGTGTGTGTGTGTGTGTGTCTGCGTATGATTGTGCGTGTGTGAGAGTGTGTGTATGTATGTGTGTGTCCGTTCGGCTCGCAGAGAATAGAATACGGCCGAGGCAAGAAGGCCATGCCTGTCGTAAGAGACGACTAATGGGTAGAAGTCGAGATGTGAAGAGTGAATTTGCGCGTGTGTGTGTGCGTGTGTGCGTGCGTGTGTGTGTGAGTGTGTGTGTCCGTTCAGCTTGCAGAGATAAGAATACGGCCGTGGCAAGAAGGCCCTGCCTGTCGTAAGAGGCGACTAATGGGTAGGAGTCGAGAGGTGAAGAGTGTATGTGTGTGTGTGTGTGCGTGTGTGCGTGTGTGTGCGTGTGTAAGTGTGTGTGTATGTGTGTGTGTCCGTTTGGCTTGCAGAGATAAGAATACAACCGAGGCAAGAAGGCCCTGCCGGTTGTAAGGGACTTCTAATAAGTAAGAGTCGAGAGTTGAAGAGTGTATGTGTGTGTGCGTGTGGGCATGTGTGTGTGTGCGTGTGTCAGTATGTGTTTGTGTTTGTTCGGCCTGCAGAGATAAGAACACGACCGAGGCAAGAAGGCCCTGCCTATCGTAAGAGGCGACTAATAGGTAGGAGTCGAGAGGTGAAGAGTGTATTTGTGTGTGCGTGTGGGCATGTGTGTGTGTGCGTGTGTGAGTATGTGTGTGTGTCCGTTCGGCTTGCAGAACGGTTGGGCTTGTAAGTGTGTGTGTGTATATGTGTGTGTCTGTTTGGCTTGCAGAGATAAGTATACGGCCGAGGCAAGAAGGCCATGCTTGCTGTAAGGAGCGACTAATGGGTGGGAGTCGAGAGATGAAGAGTGTACGTGTGTGTGCGTGTGTTCGTTTGTGTGTACGTGTGTATGTGTTTGTGCGTGTGTAAGTGTGTGTGTGTGTATGGGTGTGTGTGTCCGTTCGACTTGCATAGATAAGAATACGGCCGTGGCAAGAAGGCCATGCTTGCTGTAAGGAGCGACTAATTGGTAGGAGTCGAGAGATAAAGAGTGTATGTGTGTGTGTTTATTCCTGTGTGTGTGCGTGTGTAGGTGTGTGTGTGTATGTATGTGTGTGTCCGTTCGGCTCACAGAGATAAGAACTCGGCTGTGGCAAGAAGTTCCTGCCTGTCGTAAGATGCGACTAATGGGTAGGAGTCGAGAGGTGAAGAGTGTATGTGTGTGTGCGTGTGTGCGTGTGTGTGTGCGTGTGTGAGTATGTGTGTGTGTCCGTTCGGCTCGCAGAGATTAGAATACGGCCGAGGCAATAAGTCCATGCCTGTCGTAAGAGGCGACTAATGGCTATTAGTCGAGAGGTGAAGAGTGTATTTGTGTGTGTGTGTGCGTGTGTGCGTGTGTGTTTGAGTGTATGCGTGTGTGTGTGTGAATGTGTGTGTGTCCGTTCGGCTTGCAGAGATAAGAACACGGCCGTGGCAAGAAGCCCCTGCCTGTCGTAAGAGGCGACTAATGAATAGGAGTCGAGAGGTGAAGAGTGTATGTGTGTGTGTGTGCGTGTGT
>NW_027311885.1:6540000-6545000 GCF_040954645.1 Diabrotica undecimpunctata
GAGTGTATGTGTGTGTGTGTCTGTGTGTGCGTGTGTGAGTATGTGTGTGGGTCCGTTCGGCTTGCAGAGATAAGAATACGTCCGTCGCAAGAAGTCCCTGATGTCGTGAGAGGCGACTAATGAATAGGAGTCGAGAGGTGAAGAGTGTATGTGTGTGTGTGCGTGTGTTTGTGCGTGTGTGAGTGTGTGTGTATATGTGTGTGTGTCCGTTCGGCTTGCAGAGATAAGAAAACGGCCGAGGCAAGAGGGCCCTGCCTGTCGTAAGAGGCCACTAATAGGTAGGAGTCGAGAGGTGAAGAATATATATGTGTGTGCGTGTGTGCGTGTTTGTGTGTGTGTGAGTTTATGTGTGTGTGCGTGTGTACGTGCGTGTGTGCGTGTGTGTGTGTGAGTGTGTGTGTGTATGTGTGTGTGTGTCCCTTCGCTCGCAGAGATGAGAAAACAGCGGTGGCAAGAAGACCATGCCTGTCGTAAGAGGCGACTAATGGATAGGAGTCGAGAGGTGGAGAGTGTGTGCGTGTGCGTGTGCGTATGTGTGTGTGCGTGTGTGTCCGTTCGGCTTGCAGAGATAAGAACACGGCCGTGGCAAGAACTCCCTGCCTATCGTAAGAGGAGAATAATGGGTAGAAGTCGAGAGGTGAAGAGTGTATGTGTGTGTGTGCGTTTGTGCGTGCCTGTGTGAGTGTGTGTGTGTATGTGTGTGAGTCAGTGTGTGTGTTTCCGGTCGGCTCGCAGATATGAGAACACGGCCGTGGCAAGAAGGCCCTGCCTGTCGTAAGAGACGACTAATGGGTAGGAGTCGAGAGGTGAAGAGTGTATGTGTGTGTGTGTGCGTGTGTGGGTGTGTGTGCGTGTGTAAGTGTGTGTGTATGTGTGTGTGTGTGTGTGTGTGTCTGTTTGGCTTGCAGAGATAAGAATACGGCCGAGGCAAGAAGGCCCTGCCTCTTGTAAGGGGCGACTAATAAGTAGGAGTCGAGAGGTGAAGAGTGTATGTGTGTGTGTGCCTGTGTGCGTGTGTTTGTATGTGTGTGTGTGCGTGTGTGTGTGTGTCCGTTCGGCTTGCAGAGATGAAAATACGGCCGAGGCAAGAAGGATCTGCCTCTTGTAAGGGGCGACTAATAAGTAGGAGTCGGGAGGTGAAGAGTGTATGTGTGTGTGTGCGTTTGTGCGTGTGTGCGTGTGTATGTGCGTGTGTGAGTATGTGTGTGTGTTAGTTCGGCTTGCAGAAATAAGAACACGACCGAGGAAAAAAGGCCCTGCCTATCGTAAGAGGCGACTAATAGGTAGGAGTGGAGAGGTGAAGAGATTATGTGTGTGTGCGTTTGTGCGTGTGAGTGTGCGTGTGTGAGTATGTGTGTGTCCGTTCGGCTTGCAGAGATAAGAAGACGGCCGTGGCAAGAAGTCCCTGCTTGTCGTAAGAGGCGACTAATGAATAGGAGTCGAGAGGTGAAGAGTGTATTTGTGTGTGTGTGTGTGTGTGCGTGTGTGCGTGTGTGTGTGACTGTGTGTGTGTGTGTGTCCGTTCGGCTTGCAGAGATAAGAACACGGCCGTGGCAAGAAGTCCCTGCCTGTCGTAAGAGGCGACTAATGAATAGGAGTCGAGAGGTGAAGAGTGTATGTGTGTGTGTGCGTGTGTTTGTGCGTGTGTGAGTGTGTGTGTATATGTGTGTGTGTCCGTTCGGCTTGCAGAGATAAGAAAACGGCCGAGGCAAGAGGGCCCTGCCTGTCGTAAGAGGCCACTAATAGGTAGGAGTCGAGAGGTGAAGAATATATATGTGTGTGCGTGTGTGCGTGTTTGTGTGTGTGTGAGTTTATGTGTGTGTGCGTGTGTACGTGCGTGTGTGCGTGTGTGTGTGTGAGTGTGTGTGTGTATGTGTGTG
This sequence comes from Diabrotica undecimpunctata, assembly GCF_040954645.1. Classification (NCBI taxonomy): domain Eukaryota; kingdom Metazoa; phylum Arthropoda; class Insecta; order Coleoptera; family Chrysomelidae; genus Diabrotica; species Diabrotica undecimpunctata. The sequence goes on from NW_027311885.1 coordinate 6,541,881, forward strand.
TGTGTCCCTTCGCTCGCAGAGATGAGAAAACAGCGGTGGCAAGAAGACCATGCCTGTCGTAAGAGGCGACTAATGGATAGGAGTCGAGAGGTGGAGAGTGTGTGCGTGTGCGTGTGCGTATGTGTGTGTGCGTGTGTGTCCGTTCGGCTTGCAGAGATAAGAACACGGCCGTGGCAAGAACTCCCTGCCTATCGTAAGAGGAGAATAATGGGTAGAAGTCGAGAGGTGAAGAGTATATTTGTGTCTGTGTGAGTGTGTGTATGTGTGTCCGTTTGGCCCGCAGACATAAGAATACGTCCGTGGCAAGAAGGCCCTGCCTGTCTTAAGAGGCGACTAATGGATAGGAGACGAAAGGTGGAGTGTGTGTGCGTGTGCGTACGCGTGTGCGTGTGTGCGTGTGTGTGTGTGTAAGAGTGTGAGTCCGTTCGGCTCGCAGAGATAAGAACACGGCCGTGGCAAGAAGTCCCTGAATGTCGTAAGAGGCGACTAATGGGTAGGAGTCGAGAGGTGAAGCGTGTATGTGTGTGTGTGTGTGTCACACGCCATGCTTGCCATGCTTGCTGTAAGGAGCGACTAATTGGTAGGAGTCGAGAGATAAAGAGTGTATGTGTGTGTGTGTTTATTCCTTTGTGTGTGCGTGTGTAAGTGTGTGTGTGTATGTATGTGTGTGTCCGTTCGGCTCACAGAGATAAGAACTCGGCCGTGGCAAGAAGTTCCTGCCTGTCGTAAGATGCGACTAATGGGTAGGAGTCGAGAGGTGAAGAGTGTATGTGTGTGTGCGTGTGTGCGTGTGTGTGTGCGTGTGTGAGTATGTGTGTGTGTCCGTTCGGCTCGCAGAGATTAGAATACGGCCGAGGCAATAAGTCCATGCCTGTCGTAAGAGGCGACTAATGGGTATTAGTGGAGAGGTGAAGAGTGTATTTGTGTGTGTGTGTGTGCGTGTGTGCGTGTGTGTTTGAGTGTATGCGTGTGTGTGTGAATGTGTGTGTGTCCGTTCGGCTTGCAGAGATAAGAACACGGCCGTGGCAAGAAGTCCCTGCCTGTCGTAAGAGGCGACTAATGAATAGGAGTCGAGAGGTGAAGAGTGTATGTGTGTGTGTGCGTGTGTTTGTGCGTGTGTGAGTGTGTGTGTATATGTGTGTGTGTCCGTTCGGCTTGCAGAGATAAGAAAACGGCCGAGGCAAGAGGGCCCTGCCTGTCGTAAGAGGCCACTAATAGGTAGGAGTCGAGAGGTGAAGAATATATATGTGTGTGCGTGTGTGCGTGTTTGTGTGTGTGTGAGTTTATGTGTGTGTGCGTGTGTACGTGCGTGTGTGCGTGTGTGTGTGTGAGTGTGTGTGTGTATGTGTGTGTGTGTCCCTTCGCTCGCAGAGATGAGAAAACAGCGGTGGCAAGAAGACCATGCCTGTCGTAAGAGGCGACTAATGGATAGGAGTCGAGAGGTGGAGAGTGTGTGCGTGTGCGTGTGCGTATGTGTGTGTGCGTGTGTGTCCGTTCGGCTTGCAGAGATAAGAACACGGCCGTGGCAAGAACTCCCTGCCTATCGTAAGAGGAGAATAATGGGTAGAAGTCGAGAGGTGAAGAGTGTATGTGTGTGTGTGCGTTTGTGCGTGCCTGTGTGAGTGTGTGTGTGTATGTGTGTGAGTCAGTGTGTGTGTTTCCGGTCGGCTCGCAGATATGAGAACACGGCCGTGGCAAGAAGGCCCTGCCTGTCGTAAGAGACGACTAATGGGTAGGAGTCGAGAGGTGAAGAGTGTATGTGTGTGTGTGTGCGTGTGTGGGTGTGTGTGCGTGTGTAAGTGTGTGTGTATGTGTGTGTGTGTGTGTGTGTCTGTTTGGCTTGCAGAGATAAGAATACGGCCGAGGCAAGAAGGCCCTGCCTCTTGTAAGGGGCGACTAATAAGTAGGAGTCGAGAGGTGAAGAGTGTATGTGTGTGTGTGCCTGTGTGCGTGTGTTTGTATGTGTGTGTGTGCGTGTGTGTGTGTGTCCGTTCGGCTTGCAGAGATGAAAATACGGCCGAGGCAAGAAGGATCTGCCTCTTGTAAGGGGCGACTAATAAGTAGGAGTCGGGAGGTGAAGAGTGTATGTGTGTGTGTGCGTTTGTGCGTGTGTGCGTGTGTATGTGCGTGTGTGAGTATGTGTGTGTGTTAGTTCGGCTTGCAGAAATAAGAACACGACCGAGGAAAAAAGGCCCTGCCTATCGTAAGAGGCGACTAATAGGTAGGAGTGGAGAGGTGAAGAGATTATGTGTGTGTGCGTTTGTGCGTGTGAGTGTGCGTGTGTGAGTATGTGTGTGTCCGTTCGGCTTGCAGAGATAAGAAGACGGCCGTGGCAAGAAGTCCCTGCTTGTCGTAAGAGGCGACTAATGAATAGGAGTCGAGAGGTGAAGAGTGTATTTGTGTGTGTGTGTGTGTGTGCGTGTGTGCGTGTGTGTGTGACTGTGTGTGTGTGTGTGTCCGTTCGGCTTGCAGAGATAAGAACACGGCCGTGGCAAGAAGTCCCTGCCTGTCGTAAGAGGCGACTAATGAATAGGAGTCGAGAGGTGAAGAGTGTATGTGTGTGTGTGCGTGTGTTTGTGCGTGTGTGAGTGTGTGTGTATATGTGTGTGTGTCCGTTCGGCTTGCAGAGATAAGAAAACGGCCGAGGCAAGAGGGCCCTGCCTGTCGTAAGAGGCCACTAATAGGTAGGAGTCGAGAGGTGAAGAATATATATGTGTGTGCGTGTGTGCGTGTTTGTGTGTGTGTGAGTTTATGTGTGTGTGCGTGTGTACGTGCGTGTGTGCGTGTGTGTGTGTGAGTGTGTGTGTGTATGTGTGTGTGTGTCCCTTCGCTCGCAGAGATGAGAAAACAGCGGTGGCAAGAAGACCATGCCTGTCGTAAGAGGCGACTAATGGATAGGAGTCGAGAGGTGGAGAGTGTGTGCGTGTGCGTGTGCGTATGTGTGTGTGCGTGTGTGTCCGTTCGGCTTGCAGAGATAAGAACACGGCCGTGGCAAGAACTCCCTGCCTATCGTAAGAGGAGAATAATGGGTAGAAGTCGAGAGGTGAAGAGTGTATGTGTGTGTGTGCGTTTGTGCGTGCCTGTGTGAGTGTGTGTGTGTATGTGTGTGAGTCAGTGTGT